>NC_045699.1:48294934-48516938 GCF_009834535.1 Camelus ferus | reverse complement strand
GTGGCCTTTGGCAAAACGTTATATGACTTAGCACAAACCCAGGTTAGAGAAGTAAACCTTTCCAGAGGCTGGGTGGGAGGGACAGGAAACTCTCTTTAAGGATCATTTTTCTGGTACATGACTTGGGCGTCCTTTGTGTTCTGTAGCTTTGTTTAAACGTGAGCGAGTTGAGTCCTCTGCGAAATTCATGCCTTGGCAACTTGTTAGACAATGTACTCCACCCCAGTTTGTTTTTATCCAGGAAAAATGTAAACCCTGGCACCACTCTGACCCGGGGACCTGATACCATGGTTGCTTGTACAGGTCAGTAGCCCATACTTTTGAAACACAAATCAACCAGTGTGTGTAGATTTCTTTGTAGCAACATGTTTAGGCAAATCCTCTTGTCCTTCTCAACCATATCCTTTTTCCAGCCCCGGTACATATACATCCAGAATCCATAATGAGCTGGGGTTCAGCAAAAGCAGCTTGGCTTCCCTCTGGCTCCCCCTCCAGTGAGGTTTATGATAAAGGAGAGGTAGGATTAAATCTTGTTCCTGCAGTGTACATGTAGAATACTCTTTTAAACAAGAAAAAGAAAAAGCAACCACATTTTAAAAGTTATAAAAAAAAATGGTATGTGTCTCATTCAAAATTATAGTTCATGTATTTTCTGCAAGGAATTATGTCAAGCAAAGTAAATCTAAATTTAGCATTTTATCCCCATCTGAATAAATGCCTAAGTCATATTAGCAATACTTAGATGACTCAATCTTTTTTTCTTTTTCAATCTAGCTGAACTATTCGCTGAAATACCCCAATCTGCAGAAACACACTCCCATATCTGAAACAGAAAAGGCTTTGAAGAAGTTAGAATCACATTATTTTTCATTTACCAATTAACACTAAAGGAAGAAAAGAACTGTTTCAGCCAAATTAACCCCTTATTGTCACACTCATTTGTCCTTGCACTAAAGCAGACACACATTAAAATTCTGAACTGCATCTCAGGAGCCCTTTAGGACAAATAATTTTTGTTTTGTAAAAGGCACCAGGTATCGTGTCTCACATAATAAGTGTACATTTATTGAGTGCCTACAGGGTTACAGGGAGTGGGCTGAGTGCAGGAGACACAAAGATGAGTAAATAAGACATGCTTTCTTCTTTTCAGGACCTTGGCATCCAAGGGGGCTGTTAGTACAGTGAGGTAAGTCCTGGGATGGCAGGGTTACAGGATGCTGTCTATAAATTACCCCAAAGTGCTGGGAGTCTAAGTTACCCCAACTTCCTCATTTCTTCTGCAACCACTTTTGCTGAGGACAACATGGTCCACCGAGGTCTCCAACTAACAAAGGAAATATTTGACACAAACATTTATTTACAGAAGAAAAATGACAGGTGTGAGTGAAGAGGAATTAGCCTGTCCCAGCTGGAGGGAGATAAGGAGGGTGAGCTGACTCTTGCAGAAGGTGCTGCAGGGAGAAGATATGTATCTTCTGATGTAAGAGAAAGAAAGAAAATTAGCACTGAACCTATAAGGGTTTCTTTTCCTTGCATTTCTGAAAAACAGACCTCTTAATGTCATATTTTCTAATCCAAATTCATGAGACATCTTTTTCTGAAACTGAATAAAGCTGACTTCCAAAGAACTTTGCTTGCCCAGGGGTGTTACACCTTGTTGGCAGCAATTTGACACACCTTTCTCAAAAAAAAAAATCAAGAAAACCTCACTCCCAAGTGTTTTGCTATCCATCTCGTCTTGATGACAAAAGCTTGCTGATCCTCAAATGGAGAGAGGACCGTGAGGGTCACACTTGTCGTCACTCCCTCAGGTGAGAACTGATGCTTTACTGCTGGGTCACTGCCCTTGCCAAGGCTTGTGGCCTTTGGGTTTCTTGTGTGAAGTCTTTTCTTCTCAAGGCTCATGTTCTTCACAGCTGACGGGAAGTTAGATCCAATCTTCTGAAACTTTCTGTCCTTCTCATATGCTGTCTTCCTCACTCATCACAAGTTGTGAGCAAGCACCCTTCTTTGAACACTGAAGACAGTTTAACTGACAGCCTGTTCTCATCAGTTTCCATATGGATTCCCCACGCCTGAAGATACTAACCTTTAAAAAATTATTATTTTATTATTTATTATTATTATTATTATTATTATTATTATTATTATTATTATTATTATTATTATTATTATTATTACTATTTGAATTTACATTGAAACGGTATTGGCCAAAGTTGTCAGTCTGGCTCTAAGGCTAGGGGGTCAGGCCTCTGTCCCACACATTAGAGTATTTCTTCATTCATAACCATTGTTCATAACTTCATCTACTCTAATCCTTCCCTTCCAGGATTCCCCCATATGAATGAACTAAGCAGAATAGCCCCCAAAGAAAAGAAAGACCTGAGTTTTTAGCAGATGTAATTTTTAACTAATTAGAAAGCATATTCACAAGGCAATATTTTCTAACCACTTGGCAGTAAG
The DNA here is from genome assembly GCF_009834535.1 of Camelus ferus. Lineage (NCBI taxonomy): Eukaryota > Metazoa > Chordata > Mammalia > Artiodactyla > Camelidae > Camelus > Camelus ferus. Next base: position 48,514,475 of record NC_045699.1, on the reverse strand, counting down.
TTTGATTTCTATATGAAAATTCAAATCATTTGCCAAAGATGGGACAGCTCATGAAGAGGCAAAAATGCAGTTACCGGTCTATTTCTCTAAAAGAGATGTTTGGAGTGCTTTTTTACATTCATCGGGAAAGTGGGTTGTAAATTTTGCAGGTTGGTTTCAGTTCATAGGATGGTTGTAGCATTAGGAGGCATTCAGCTACAAATAACAGAATCCAGTCTCCCAGGGCCTTACACAATTAGGATGTTTAATTTTCTCACCTAGCAAGAAGTCTGGAGTCTTCTCAGCAGTGCAGTGTTGTCAAGGACACCGACTCTGTCCCACTCTGCCATCTTTTGCCACTTCACGGCTACTGCAGCTTCAGTATCAAGTCCTCACAGGGCTGCATTCAAAGCAAGAGGAAAGGGCTGGGGTAAAATGCTTTCTCCTTTTGAAGTTCTGTGGGCTTTTTCCTAGGAAGAACAATTTCGGGAAGTCTCCCAACAGACCTCTCCTTTTGTCTCATCGCCAGATATGGGCCACAGGTCCACTCTTAGGCCAATTAGAGGCAAAGGGAAATGAAGAAAGCACAACCACAATTTATTCCCTTGTGGCTTGGGTGGGGGCCTGTCTTTCTTGACCTCAAGGGCCCTCTACCCACCATCCAAACAAGATGAGGCTTTTTGCTGTGAGGAAGAAGATGTACGTGTATAGCTCAGAGGCAAAATGTGAACACGGACTCCGCTTTTGCTGGGGGAAAGTGACCAAGATTATTAATGTTCTTCCTGCTCTTGCCACTTTACATGATATTTAGAAATCGAAGCAACGTGAGGATTTATTTTATTGGGATTTATTTTACTTGATAAATAAATGGCCTACCATGGTTAGGCCATGGGAGCCTTTTGAAAAGATACTGCTGTAAGATTAATTACTTTAGAGCATCAAAGGGCTCTGAGAAGCTTATCTTGTCAGGCTTCTACACGCTGAGAAGCTTATCTTGTCAGACTTCTACAGGCTCATAAGACTGCATTTTCTTTCTGATAAGACAGGACATCTGAGCAACTGAACATGAAACATTGTGGAAACAGTAAGATCCTTGTTACTAGTTTCAAGGAAGTACACATATTCAAACTCATATCGGATATGGGGATTGACCAGCTGACAGCTGAAAATTTTGCTTCCTACCTATTGCTGAACTGTCCTGAACTGTTGATTTGGGGCACATGAAGAGCACTTTTTTTTTTAATTCACCGTTTTGGAAAGTGGTAAATAATTTTTGATGTACGGTATGAACCATGATGTAAATTTCTGAAACTGTCTTTGGCGTGCAAACCTTAATATGTCCGCATTAGAAAGTATTTTCCTGTTTATTCAGTTTCAAAAGAAAACTATGAAATTGAAATCAAATTATATTCACCAAGAAAATTCATTATCCCTGGACATTTAGAGGTGAGTCCCACATGAATCCTAGGGAGATTATGAAATTTCCAGCAATGTGACCAATGTTAGGCAATTTACTCTTCAAGAAACGAGTAGGACAAAGATAAGAACTACAATCAGCTCTGCCAGCTAGAATTGGAATTGCGAATTCTCCCTAACAAAAGATGCCTCACAACTCAGTCAGCTAATACCTAGAGACATCAGGTCTCACCAGCCTGCGGATACAAATGAAGTCATGTTGATATCAAATAATGTATAGTTTCCTTTGTTGCCACACTGTGCCCCATCCTCTAAAAGTCTCAAATATTTCTGGAAATTTCCAAAAAACTAACTTACATCCATGTGCTCTCATAGTTTGCTAGCCACAATCATCACACAGCATCTGTCTTGTTTTTTCTCTCCTATTCTGACTCCACATTGCCTGCAAAGTAACTCTTAAAGAGCATCTCTCTTGCTTATGGTAACTATTCTGGGAACATCAGTACCTGTGCTAAGGTTAATATTAATGCCTAGTGAACTCTCAGTTCTTCAGGCTAGGCTAGACTTTGGCATAGCAGGAACAAATGCTAATGTCTCAGTGACTTGCCATGACAAAGGTTCATTTCTCACTGCCACAAAATCTAATAAAGATCTGGGCAACCCTTTGAGGCAACTATTTTCCATGTAGCAACTCAGCAATGTAGGCTGAGGACTTCACAGTCCTGTAGCTGCCCGATCCAGAGCAGGAAATCTCGCCAGTCAACTAAGCAGGCTTACGGGAATATTCACCAGCTTTTCTCTGCTTCAGACTGCTAATGGCCAGAGCCATGGTCCCACTCAACTGCAAGAGGACCAAAAAGTGCAGAGAGGTCTTCCATATATATGAAAGGGGAAGAGAACAGATTTTGGTGAATAGTAATAATATTTACTTTATAGGTCAGTGCTGGGTTCTTTGAAAAAAATGGAAATAGTAACCCTCTCCATCTCTGTGCCCTGTTTCATCATCTGCTCTTCCAGTCAGTACTGCTTATGCCCAGAGTCCCAAGAACTTGCTCATGAGTAAGCTCCATTGTTTAGTCCTAATTTCCCTTTCTATAGGAGCTTAACAGAGTCCAAGATCAGGGGGAAATTCTGTCCCATCTCACTCATTCTCTCTCTTTTTTATTTTTCATGACAAGTTCATATATACTACCCCCCCCCCCATTTTTTCCCAATTCTCCCTCAGACAGTGTCTGCCTTGTTCACGGCTGTATCACTAAGTCACAGCCCAGTGCCTGGAACTCAGAAGTGTGTTGATGAGTGGATGGATGAATGGATGCATGGATGAGTGGTGGATGAACGAATGGTGGTTTCCTCTCTACCCACAGATGAAGCTCAAAGGGAGCCTGTTTCCACTTTCTGTTGACCCTCTGAACTTCTCCTGTCACCCTGACCCTAGTTGCAGTCCTTCTGTCTTAGATACTATTTTTGCCTCTTTTTTGGCTCATTTGGATTGGGACCTTGTTAAGGATTAATTATGGAAATGTCAGAGTTTCAGTTCAGGGGCTGAAATCCTAGTGCTCAAACCTCTTCAGGGATCCCTAATTGAGGAATGTGGACATGAGAGCAATAATCAGATGGCAAATGATATATGTTTTTATTAACTGATAAGTAATCACCCAATTGTCTCCCGGTGCAGAGATCTTTGTTAAGCCAAACCAAATTACGCTGTTTAGGCCTGGAATCCTAAAGAAGTTTCTGTCACTCAGGGGTGATGGAAAGATCTGGGACAGAACAGAGGCACATATGTGGGAGGGAGAACGGTCAGGCCCCGACCCAGCGCACTGCAATAGAGGATTACCATAATTTCAAAGGAAGGAACATCAGCTGAGTCTCCCTCCTCTAGTTAAATGTAGTTTGGTAATTGCCCTGTGCTTTGAGCACTTAAGTAATTCTTCCTTCCTCAGAAAGAAGCTAGTAAGAAGGTAGACAACAGAGGGTGTGGGAGAAGCAGAAATGCCCTCTTACCTACAGACCAAGGCAGAAATGGGAGGAGGGCTGGCTGAAAATTGTCCATCTCCTCTTCCTCTCTTACATGACTAGTTCTCTCTTCTTCACCTTGAATGTTGTCTTCGCTTCTGCCTTTGCCCAGGCCCTTCAGTCCTTTACCCTGGTCACACCCACTCCACTCCATGACTGTCTCCAGAACTCCAATCTGGGCCAGTCTAGAGTTACTCTACTACACCAGCTTGCTAGAGAAACAAGTTCAAACTCTAGGCTTATTACTGCACTTTTGTATAAAGTCATTTCTTTAAACACAAAACTTGCTGTACGTTAACACTGGCATATAGATAAACTTTCTTTTGCTTACGCATGGATTTCTGATCAAGTGGCCGCTACTGAAAACTCCTGGCAATCTTAGCAAAGAATAGCCTATAGCTAGTTTCTGCTACTAAAATAAGGTTCCCATCTCCTTAACATATGTGCTATAAAAAAATAAAAGTTCATCCATAATAATGGAAAAAAAAACCAATCTGGGGAAAAGGACTATGAAAGGTCAGCCATGATATAGACGTGTGGAAGGAGACAGTTTGGATGGGGCAAAATCAACATTCCCCTGACTAGCTTCTTTCTCGCAACCTCTCCCACTGTGTCCCAATTATATTCCATTATTTCCCCCACTCATCTTCACTTCTGCTGCCCTGAATAAATGTGAATAGTCTGTTTATGCCATACACATCAGCCTTTTTGGATATTTCTCTGTTAATACAGATCTTCTTTGTTTCCAACTAATAGTGCTATTTATCTAATAGTTCTGTCAACAAAATTTTAGAACAAACAAATAGAGTGTAAAATGCCTCAAAGCATTCTCATTACTGCAGAAACTTTACAAGGAAAAAACACTGAAACAGTTGAAAGACTTATAAGTAGTGGTACAGACACTCCACCGCAGAAGATGGCAAATAAGTGCAGGAAAGATGCTTAACAAGACCAGTCATTAGGGAAATACAAGCTAAACCACAATGAGATACTATCACACACGCAGTACAATGGCTAAATTTTTAAAAAACTGACTATGCCAAGCATTGGTGAGCATGTAGAGCAACTAGACTCTCACACACTCCTGTTGGGAATATAAAATGGTACAATTTTCCACTTTGAAAAACAAGTGGGCAGTTTCTACAAAAGTTAAATATACATGTACCATTTGATCAGATCCAGCCATCCCACTCCCAGGGGTTCATCCCAAGAAAAATGAAAACATACATCTACATGAAGACCTGTTCATGAATATTTATAGAGCTTTATTTATAATAGCTAAAAACTGGAAACCATTCAAATGTCAGCAGCAAATGGATAAACAGTGAGGAATACCCATGTCATGGAATACTACTCAGCAATGAAAGGATGAACCCGGATAATCTCAAAATAACTATGCTGAGTGAAAGAAGCCAGACCAAAAAGAAAGTATATATTGTATGATGCCATTTCTGTAAAACTTTTAAAAATGACAGGAAGCAAATCAGTGTTGCCTGGAGATGGAGGAAGGGTTTATAAAGGTACATAAATAAACTTTCAGAGGTGATGGATATGTTCAATATCTTGATTGCAGTGATGGTTTCATGGGGGTATGTTTATGTCAAAACATCAAATGCTATACTTTACAAATGTGCAGCTTATTACAAGTCAGTTCTGCCACAACGAGATTATTATTTTAAAAAAAAGATTTACTTGGTAGTTTGCACTCACCAAAGATAAAAGAACTGGCTGGTGTCTTTTCATTATGTTTCAAACTGCTCTCTAAAAGCTTCTTTTGGAGTGTAGGTCAGCAGAGAGGACAGGGGAATGTGCTGGGTTCCCTATCATACTGCTGCGCTTTTACCTGTTGGTCTGTATACCGTTTCTCTAAAGACATATTTCAAAAAAGGCTAGGTTTAAGGGAAAAAAATTAGTGAAAAAAGTCTTTAAAATCTGCTGGATGATCTGACTTTTAATGCCTACTAGCTATAACATTTTATGAATCTGAAGTTCTGTAAATGAGTTTTATAAATATACTGTTGCTTTGATTTGAAGATGCCCTCAATTATAAAAGACACACCGTATGTCTAGCTTTTAATAGCTTTTCAGGGGGAAAAAAGTACAAGCAATACATTAAAAGTACACTTCTTATAAGATTAACTTCAGTTTCAAAAATATTAAAAGTATGATTTAGAGTGTGCATTGTAGCATGTAGTCCCCAGGTTGTAGAAAGAGATGTTTTGAGAACTAAAAATGTTTGCATTAGTCAGGATACAAAGTGTAACAAAGAGACCCCAAAATGCAACCGCTTAAACTGGGTACAAATGTGTTTCAATCTCACTCAACATTCAGCAGGTAGGCAGTCCAGGGCTGGCTTAATAGATGTTTGACCTGTTCAGCCCCAAAGACCACCACCACCACCCCCACTCAGAAGGGCCCAGGGCTTGGTTTAATGTGCTGTTGTTGTCCTCTTGAAGTTCTAATAATTTCATCTCTGAACTTGTGTTTTAAAAGTAAAGTCCAATGGGACAATGGAACTTGCATGTGAGCAGAGGTACACACAGTACATGTGTGTGTTATTCCTGCACTCCATTCGCAATTTGTGTTGGCAGAGTTCCAGTGGACCCACAACGCATGGGAGTCCAGAGAAACTCAAAGTGAGTACAAGTTCTATGTGTTATGTTAATCACTAAATAAGGGACTGAGAGAGGGCACTGACGGTACTGGGTGGCCAAGCTCTCCATTTGAACCAGAACTTGCTTCTAATCCAGAAAGAAGACAATGACATACTAGGAACCATGAACAACCAAGGAATCTTATCACATCCTTTCTTACTTGTATTACTTCACTGTGCTAACAAGCCTCTTCCGTTGAAAATGATGACATAGAAAGGGAAACCTATAGTCCTTTTTTCCTTTCAGTCTTTCCTTATTCATCAGAAAGTTGAACGTAGTGTTGATAGAATATGTGCATATCAAGGAGTGAAACATAAACAGTTGAGTTAGTTTTGTGCAGTGTTTATACTCTTCTGATAAGAATGAAATGCATATGCATATATGAACTACTAAACACAAATCATGTAATTTTGGTGATTTTGCACATGAGTTAAATGCTCTTATATTTGCATTTATAAACTGTCATTGCACAATATAATGAATGGTAAAATTCATGTTAATGATCTAAGTTTTAAGGTTTCTTTACTTAGAACAACATGAAATGGCAACCAAAAATTGCCATGAGAAATCAAAAGAAAGAGCATGGAAAGAAGAGAAAACCTTAAAGTTTACTACCTTTGAGGGCAATTTTCCCTCCTTTTTGAACAAGAAGCCCCACATTTTCATCTTACACTGGACCCCACAAATTGTGGCTGGACCTGCTTCTCTCTTGACTTCCACTTGTGTGTTCAGTTTACTTCAGCTTTTGTCATCTTCTAGCCAGTGAAGAAGAGCTGGAGAAAGACCAGGGGAACTGAAGCATAATTCTTTCATAAGCCCTCATCACTAAGCTCAAATCCCATCAGGTAGAACTTAGTCACACAGCCACATCTAGCTGCGAGGCTGCCTAGGAAGTATCTTTAGCCAAGCAGCTATACGCAAACAGCTCATACAACCCAATAACAAAAAACAAACAACCCAGTCAAAAAACAGGCAGGAGACCTAAACAGACATTTCTCCAATAAAGATACATAGATGGCCAAAAGGCACATGAAAAGATGTTCACTATCACTAATTGTCAGAGAAATACAAATCAAAACTACAATGAGGTATCACTTCACACTGGTTAGAATGGTCATCATTATTAAATAGTATGCACATAAATGCTGGAAAGGGTGTGGAGAAAAGGGAGCCCTCCTACATTGTTGGTGGGAATGTAAATTGGTGCAGCCATTATAGAGTACAATATAGAGGTTCCTTAAAAAACCTAAAAATAGATTTATGATTCAGCCATCCCACTCCTGGGCATATATCCAAAGAAAACTCTAATTCGAAAAGACACATGCACCCCAGTGTTCATAGTGGCACTATTTACAAAAGCCAAGACACGGAAGCAACATAAGTGTCCATCAACAAAGAAATGGATAAAGAAAATGTGGTGTGTATAGACACACACACACACACACACACACACACACACACACACACACACACACACACACACACACACGATGGAATACTACTCAGTCATAAAAAAGAATGAAATAATGCCATTTGCAGCAACATGGATGGACCTAGAAATTATCATAGTAAGTGAAGCAAGTCAGACAGAGAAAGACAAATTCCATATGATATCACTTGTATGTGGAATTTAAAATATGATACAAATAAACTGTTTACAAAACAGAAACAGACTCACAGATACAGAAAACAAATTTATGATTGCCAAAGGGGAAAGGGGGTAGGGGAGGGATAAATTAGAAGTGTGGGATTAACAGATACAAGCTACTATATATAAAATAGACAAAACAACAAGGTCCTACTGTATAGCATAGGGAACTATAGTCAATATCTTCTAATACACCATAATGGAAAAGAATACATATGTATATATATATAACTGAATCACTTTGCTGTACACCAGAAACTAATAAAAACTATAAATCAACTATATGTCAATAAAAAAATAAATAAATAATAAAAAATTTTTAAGGGGCCAGACCTTGATGATAGTCAACATTTGTTTTAATTTTTTTAAAAGATGAAAAGATTTAATATATGTATTCATTGAAGAAAAATTCTAAAATAAGTACTTGAGATAGTTTTCTTCAAACTGTGCCCACGTTTCCAAAAACAACTTTCAGAAAAACTACATACATGTTTGCACTTTAAGTTAACATATATAATTTTACACCTAAATGTAAAGAGTTCCAAAGCATGTAATATCTAATGTTTTAAAATAGGCCACTTTTTAAAATTCATACAAGGGGATCTTAAATACTTAGTGATTAAATACTCATTATCATCCTTTTAAGAAAAATACATGTAATATTTCAGAACATGTATATTTCCTTTTCCACTTCCCTCATAGAAATCTAAATAGTCTTATGTATAATAAATTCGGGGGCTTGAAATGATATTGATCGTGATATCATACTTCTCTGCCACAAACTAAAAAGGCTTTCTTAGTTTTCTATAACCAGAAGGCTCTAAGGCTATACTGCCCAATAATGTTGCCACTAGCCACATGTGGCTATTAAGCACTTGAAATGAGACTAGAGTTACCAGGAAACTAAATTTTTAAATATATTTAAGTTTTAAAGTTAAAATTTAAATAGTTTTCCAATTTTTCCATAGAGATCTTACCTATTGTTAGGCTTATTTCTATTTTATGTTGTTTGATGCTCTTTTTTATAACCACTTTTAAATTTATTTATGTATTTATTTTATAATATCATATTTTTAAATTGAAGTATAGTTGATGTACAATATTATATGTTACAGGTATACAATATAGTAATTCACAATTTTTAAAGATTATACTCCATTTATAGTTATTATAAAATATTGGTTATAATCCCCATGTTGTACAGTATATCCTTGTAGCATATTTTATACCTGATAGTTTATACCTCTTAATCCTCTACCTCCATCTTGCCCCTTGCCTTTCCCTCTCCCCATGGTAACCACTAGTTCTTTTTCTACATCTGTGAGTCTGTTTCTTTTCTGTTATATTTAATAGTTTGTTGGGTTTTTTTAGATTCCAGATATAGGTGATATCTTTCTCTGTCTGACTGTTGTTTGATGCTTTTGAAAATTATTTTTTTAAAAGGTTCACTTTCTCTTTGTGATGTATTTGCAAAGATAACTGATCTTTGTATACTAATTTTTATATTCTGCAACCTTGCTAAACTGTGATTAATTCTAGTAGTTATTCCATACAGGTAGACAATCACCTGTGGATAATGAACAATTTTGTTTCTTCATTTCTAAATTCTATACTTCTTATTCTCTTTCTTGTCTTAATTCATTAATTCATTGGCTAGGACAATGAAGAACAGAAGTGGTGATATTGGCAATCCTTGTCTTATTCCTTATCCTAAACAAAATGCTTCTAGTATTTCGCCATTAACTAGGATGCTTGCTACAGGTTTTTCATAGATATTTTTATGAGGTTAAGGACAGTTCCTTCTGTTGATAAAAAGTCTTGAATCATGTGTTTTTTCTAATACTTTTTCACTAAGAGAAAATTATCTTCCCCCCCCCCAGCCCAGTAATCTGATCATGTAATTACTTACATTATTTGATCTTCTCATGGTAAAGTATGTTTGCACCCCTGAGATGAATCCATGTCATGGTCACTTTACAAGTTATTGTATTCAGTTGGTCAAGATTTTGTTTAGAATTTTTCCATCTACGTTCACTAAAGAGATTGGCTGTAATTTTTCTCTATCATACCATCTTGTCAGGTTTTAGCTTCAGGCTCATATGAGTCTTATAAATAAGTTGGGGAGGGTCCCCTTTTTCTACACTCTAGAATAGTATTGAGTAAAATCAGAATTTGTTCCATGGTTAAAACAAGCCTATAACACTGGCCCAAGAATTTTCCTTTTCCTTCAGTTTCTACTTCTTTAGTGGTTATTCTATTTCTTTTAGAGTCAGTTTTGTTAGTTACATGATTCCAGGGATTGTCCATTTTAGTTAAGTTTTCAAATATGTGGGCAACAAGTTTCTTGATACCCTTATTGCCTTTTTTAATATCCTTTAAAAAAAATTCTTAACATTGATAAAGACAAAAAGAAGGTGGAATAAACAATCTCAGCAGAGGATTTGTCATTCACCTTTTCAAAGAACGAAGTTTTATCTTATTTCATTTGTTTCTACTCATATCCTTTCTTTAGGTTCTGTTTTTCAGCCTAAGTAGCATGCTTAGCTCAATTTTCAGTCTTTCTGCTATTCTAAGCACTTAAGGCAAAAAAAAAAAAAAAAAAAAAAGTGCTACTTCAGTTGCATCCCAAAATCTTTAATACAAATTATTTCCATTACTTAATTCAAAGTATTTTCTAATTTCCATTATGATTTTTTTCTTTGGCCTATGAATTAATCAGAAATAAGTTTCTTTATTTCCAAACACATGGATTTTTTTCATTATTTTTGTTATTTATTTCTAATTTACTCATATTGAGGTTTGTATAATATAGCAAGCCTCTGGAATTTCCTAAGACATGTTTTATGGCCTGGGATGTGGTCAAATTTTGTAAATGTTCTAAATGTCCTTAAAAATAATGTGTGTTCTGCAGTTATTAAATGCAGAGCTCCATTAGGTCAAACATGTTACTTATGCTTGTTTAAACTTTTTTTTCCTTTTTCAGTTTTATTAGGTAGAATTATTATGGTTTGACTGCACATTTACATTATATTGCATGTAAATACATATATCTAATATACTGCACATAATTTTTTAGTTTACATATGTGTACTGATCATTGTTTCTAAGAACAGATTACAGCTTTAGCTTTTTAAACTTACATAGTTATTAAATGAATAAAGCCAACCTGCTTGTTTAAACTTTAATATCCTTAAAAAATTACTAAGAAAGGTATAAATAAAATCTCCCCATAATCCTGGAATTATCTGTTTCTCCTGATAGTTGTTTTATTTAAGTGTAGGTTGAGATTCTATTATTAGTTGCATTAAGTATAAGATAAATATTACTTGTACCTGGTGAATAAATCCTCTTATTATGTAGTAAGCCTCTCTATTAACGCTTTTTGCCTTAAAGGCTACTTTGAACTTTAATATAGTGGTGTCAGTTTAGTTTGGTTAGTATTTGCCTGCCTTAATTTTTTTCATTCTTTCACTTTGAACTTTTCTCACTCTACATTTTAGCTGTGTTGTTTATAAACAGCATATCTTGATTTTTAAAAAACCTAGTATAAGGATAGATTCATCAGAGACCTGAATCTATTTACATTTATCACAATTGAGATTTTTGTATCTATCTCTACCATGTTATTTTTCACTGTCTCGTCTTCCTTTTTTTTTTTTTTTTTTTGTTTCCCTTTCTCTCCTTTCTTACCGTCTTTTGGGTAGAATACATCTTATCTCCTTCATGCTTAAAGCGTATTTTCACTGGGGATAGCAGTTGTTTTCTCCTGTCACATTGATAACATTTCACTTTCTTCTGGCTTCTTCTGTTGCTGCTGAGAGGTCAGCTGTAAGTCTGACTGTGATTCCTTTGAACGTTATATTTTCTCTGGTTGCTTTTAAGATTCTTCTCTTTGTTGTCCTACAGTTTCACTTATAGTATTTGGATGTACTTTTTGAAAAATATTTGTCTTGCTTGGAATTCACTGGGTTTCTTAAATTTGTGAGTCGACGCTTCACCAGTTTGGAAGTTTTTCATCTGCACTCGTTTCAAATATTACTTTTGCCTTGTTTTCTCTCTTCTTCTGCTAATCTGTTTATATGTGGGGTAGACCTTCTCCCTGATTCTGCTATGGCTCTAACACAGTCTTCTGTATTTTTATTCTCTCTCTCTGCTTCATGGAAAACATTTCTACTGACCATTAATTCTCGTTCTCTCTTCATCTATGCCCAATTTCCTATTAAATTTATCCATCAGGTTCTTGCTTTAAGTTATGTTTTTCAATTCACTTGTATGCTTGTATTTTAAGGTGTGCTAGATACTGTATTTGAGAAGTTACTTCTAGAAGTAATTTGGGGTCTAAAATAGAGTTATCTTCTTCCGGGAAAGGATTTTTAATTTCCTTCTGTCAGATGAGGGGCAGGGGGCGGATGTGCAGAGATACTTCAAAACTGTATCCTATTTGTACAAATAGTTTTTCCATTTCCTTTATTAATGTCTTATTAGATAATTGACTGCATCAACACACCCTTATTCTTCTGTTGCTCTGAAGTGCTTGCATGTCTTCAGTTTGTTTTGGAAGCGTGAGAAGATGATATATATCTATCTCTTCGTCTATATTTATATATACCCCCAGGGATCTGTCCCAGCATCTGTTTTTTACCTCTAATATATTGCTATGGTCACCATTTTATTGTACTTGAAAGGTTAGTTCAACCGACTGTGGGGAACCTACAATTACAGTTACCCGTGAACTATACTCAGTAGGCTTCGTACAGACGCGTGGTTTGTATGGTTACTCTTCCTCTTTCCTGCATGGCCGTCTGAAATTTGCTCAGGAAAACAATGCTTGCTCTTGGAAGGTCACATACATTTGGTTCCAAGCCCAAATCATCAGGCAGCTCCGCTTGCTCATGTCCTGATGGCCTTGCCGCCTCTTGAATGCAACTCCGCGTCCTCATGCGCCGCCTAGAGGCCGTCCGGCCTGCTGAGCGCGGGCTTCGGGGACGCGCAAAGGGTCAGCGCGCTCCTGGTCGAATGCGTGGGCCTTGCGCTCTTCGCTCCTCCATTACTGCCGCTGCGCCCCGACTCCGCCGGGCACAGGGACAGCCTCACCCCGCTCAAGATCGCGATCTGGCCCGGGCAGGGTCCCCGCTTCAGCCAGGCACCCCGCGCCCGGCCGGGACAGACCCTTATCCGGCCCCAGAGGGACCGTGTCCCGGCCCTGCCTCCCATGCCCTGCTGGGGCAGAGTTGGCTCCCACAATCCGGCCCCTCCTGCAGGCGCCCCGCGCCGTGGCTTCTGGCCGGCCAAAGCATCTCCTTCAATGTTGTTTTTATTTTTAACTGTGAATTAAGATAGATAATTTTACAGAAGAACGAATATCTCACTAAAAAGCAGTATTACACTTAATAAAACACTGATATTGTTACTATGATAAATATGAAGCACACCTATTATCACGAAATTTTAGCCTTTTTCTGTAAGTCAGAACCAATGTAGAAGTAAGAAGCTATTGAAAAGGACTATAACAATTTTTCATTGTTTGTACAAGATAGCATTTCTCTTAGAATTTTTTTCTGTGGAAGAAAATCAACTTAAAAACAAAGAACTAGTTATGGATGTCAAAAAGAAAGTGAGTTACTAAAGAAAGATTTTTTTTTCTATAATAAATAGATTTTTAAACATTAATAAGTTAAAAATACAATGGAAAAAATGTTCCACTTATCATAGGAACAATAAAAGTTTCTAGGATAAACAAGAAATGCACAGGGCCAATTATCAAAAGAACTACAGAATTCAGAGAATTATAAAAATTAGTGTGTGAATGGAGTGGCATATTATTTTTCTTGATGATAAATTTTAATAACGTCAATTATTTCCTTATTTGTTTGTAGATTTAGTGTAATTTCAATCAGAATGCCAAATTGAGAATTGCATGATACCAGTCTAAAGTTTGCTTGGAAAATTAAAAGGTAAGAAGAGCCAAGAACTCTTTGAAGATTGTAGGGACATATTCTCTCAGATATTTAAGTGTATCATAAAGCTATAATAATTAAAATAGTGTTGAGTAGGTCAAGGATAAACAAAAATGCAGTGATGGAAAAATAGAACGCACAATACATTTGTATGTGTGTATTCACGCTGTGCATGCATCTACAATTCATGTATTAGTATTTTGTGAGCAGCATTTGAAAAGAATGCTCGATTGTTTTAGAAACAGTATTGGGATAACTTGATTAATGTGGTGGAACTCTGCATTATGGCTGACCAACATTTTTTGAATACCCTTTTGACATTCTAATTATGTCTCACTATGTAAGTAAGTCTTGCCTTCCTAAGAGAATCCATAAATCAGGCATATGACTTAGATTCTATACCTCCCCCATCACTGGCAGCTGATGTGGAAGGGAGCCAGGTAGGGGAATATTCAGAGAGACCAGTCCGGCAAGTGTGATATCAAGTGTTTGCTCTTTTGGATTTGCCATGTCAGAGTTGCCAGTGTCCCACTGAGTCAGTTTTTTAGAATTTCTTTGATTTTGATTTTTATTTAGTTTTTACTTCTTCTTCTTCTTTTCTTCCTTTCTCTCTTTCTCTCTTTTTCTTTCTTTCTTTCTTTCTTTCTTTCTTTCTTTCTTTCTTTCTTTCTTTCTGTCTTTCTTTCTTTCTCTCTTTCTTTCTCTCTTTCTCTCTTTCTCTCTTTCTCTCTTTCTCTCTTTCTCTCTTTCTTTCTTTTCTTTTCTTTTCTTTTTTTCTGGAACTCTCCTGTGGTGTGGTCAGATATTTCTTCTGAATGTGTTAACCATGCCTATCTTGTTCTTAGCTGCATAGCCTACAAAGCCAGTTTTCTAAGCTCTCTCAGATGTCAGAGTTACCCAAAATCCATATGTTGAAATCCTAACCCTCAATGTGATGATATTAGGAAGTGGCGACCTTGGGAGGTGATTAGGTCATAAGGGTAGAGCTTTCATGAATGGGATTAGTGCCCTTGTAAGAAGAGACAGAGGAGAGCTTGCTTTGTCTCTCTGCTCTCTGCCAAGTGAGAATGCAAGGAGAAAATAGTCATCTGCAAACCAAGAAGTGGGTCCTCATCAGACCCTGGATCTGCCTGAATCTACCTTGATCTTGGACTTCCCAGCCTCCAGAACTGTGAGAAAAATCAATATTTGTTGTTGTTTAAGCCATGCAATCTATGCTATTTATTATAGCATCCCAAACTGACTTTGACAAGTAGAGTCTGTTATTTGCAATTTAAGAACTTGCATGATTCACAATTTACTATTTGGGGAAAAATACATTTAAATTCCTGCCTCATACCATATACAAAAATAAAATACATCTGGATTAATGACCAAAATATTAAGAAACCAAAATTAAAAAAACTCAAAATACACTAAAACACCAAAAACAAAAACAAAAGCCCAAAGATAAACCTGTAAAGAAGTAGCCAAACTAATTACAATTAACTAAATAACCACAAGGTCCACTACTTGGTGTGGGTAGATCCAAAACGTGACTCTGAATGAATCTGCAGGCAGTGAGAAATGGAAACCTGGCCACCTAAGCAATTTTACAACATTATAAGATAAAATTAAACTGATTACTCAGGAGAAGAACTAAATATTCTTAGGTCTCAGATTAGACAAGAATTTTTGTCTGAGCACTACATAATGAGCACAGGCTGAGATGGGAATTTATTGGACAATGGCCAGAATGAGTTGCACAGACCTGTTTTTGTTGATGGCCCTGAGGCAAGTCAGGTGGCATGACACTGAAAGCATATAATGCTATTTTACCCAGAACAATTCCAGCAGCAACAGTGTAGGACTGGGTATGGAATGTGTCCATTCTCTGTACCTCTGCTGTCTGGATGGGCTGCATATTCTTCAAAGAATCCCCTCCTAACATTTCTTTCAGGTGATCTTTTGATAAAAAAAAAATTAGGGACTTGAGCCCAAATTTATACTCCTTTGTTGTGGAATAAGATCTCTCTGTGTATAAACAATCAAGGTAGGTGTGTGACACAGCCTCTCAGAGGCCAAGAGAGATCCAGGCTACTTCCATAATCATAAGCTTCCAGTAAATATAGAAAAAAAATGTAGAAGTGTCAAAACCAGAGTTACAAAACTGGTGTAATTTGAATGCATATATTTAGCAAATTAATGCTTTGAACACATACGTGAAGAAATAACTGTGTGTCTAACTCATTTGGCGATCATATCTAAAAGGAATTTGAGGTCTGTCTTGAGTGTGAATCTTAGCCCTTCCTGGCCTCTGGCATTGGTTTTGGTCAAAGTTGAGGAATCTGTTGGAATGGGCTTGAATAGAAAACCAGTCTTTATTCAGCAGAGACTCAAAGGTGTGGAAGCCAATACAGAAATTGTTTTATTCATTTTATTGTTTATTGAATTATAGTTGATTTACAATGTTGTGTTAGTTTCTAGTCTGCAGCAAAGTAATTCAGATATATATCTATATCTATATCTATCTATATCTATATCTATATCTATATCTATATCTATCTATCTATCTATCTATCTATCTATCTATATATATATATTCTTTTTCAGATTCTTTTCCATTATGGGTTATTACAAGATATTGAATATAGTTCCCTATGCTATATAGTAGGACTTTGTTTATCTGTTTTGTATATAGTAGTTTCTATCTGCTAATCCCCAACTCGTAATAATTTATCCCTCCTCTCCTCCTCCCCCACTTTCCCCTTTGGTAACCAGAAGTTTGTTTTCTCTGATTGTGAGTTGGTCTGTGTTTTGTAAATCAGTCTATTTGTATCATTTTTTTTTTAGATTCCACATAAAGTGATATTTATCTTTATGATATTTATCTTTGTCTGACTTACTGTTTTATTAATTTTAAATGGGTGCCTAAAATGCCAAAAATGTGCACTCTGTATGTAAATGGCCATGTAATTCTAACTTTGGCTACACTTCCTCTTTGGCCAAGATCAAAATCTCCTTGATACATACCTAATTTAAAACAGCGCTATTCTTGGATTTAACACGCAAACATGGAGAAAGGTCACTCCCGTGTGGGCCGAATTTTTACAGCCGAGTTTAAAGGAGGTGGATGTCTATAAAAAAAAATAACTTAAGGCTCAGAACTGTCTGTATCTTCTCTTGCCTTTCTTGCTGGCATGATTAGCTAACAGGGCCACCATCTGTCCCGGTCACCTCTAGCTCAAGAAAATGAAATTACATCATCTGGGTATGAGGGAGAGCTTGTCCTTTGTTAATTCTTCTCTGGAGCTTTCTGGTTCTGTTTCATCCCCACAGTCCCTGAGCAGAAGGGCAGCGGGGAAACAGGCCCAAGGAAGGACTACTCCTCATCCCAGCTCAGCACCCATGTGCGTCCTGGGGCCCGCACCCGAGCCAGAAGTTCCGAGTCCGAGCAGGAAAGTCTCCCCAGCCCCAGTCCCGGTCTTTCTTCCCTGACAGTGTCAGAGAGGGAGACTGTGTTACTTCGAACTCACCACACAGCCTTGGATCATACTTAAGTGAGAGGCCACAACTGTGATGTAACAACCAAAGTGCCCTTCAGAGGAGGTGGAACGTGTTGGCGGAGTCCCGGGGTTTGAGAGCGCACTTCACTAGCAGAGTGGACCGCCCTGCAGAGAGCCATAGCTGATAGGAGTACGTTGATCTGTTTGGAGATACGAAGGTTTCGAGGTGAGTTGAGGGGTAGGGTACTGCCTCAACTGGTAGGGTGAAACGATTCAGACCTCCAATGGCAATCTGTGAGGGAAGAAATGAGGAGAAATGGGAGAGGAGAGGAGGGGACCTGCAGCATCTGACATCTGGTGGGTGTTTGAAAGGACTCTTAAAAATAGGGATGACTAATGCTCAATTTTAAATTGTTCTATGGCCACCATGTAATTCCCCTTCCTCTCTGCAAACCTTTAGTTATGTCTATGATTAAATTAAGTTAGCAAGGAGGCCACGAGACAGAGCTGGCGCTAATGCCGTGACACCTACGTAAGCAAACGAGCAACTGCAACCTAGGGACAACCCATCACAAACAGCCAGCTAGGCTTTCCCCTATAGCCAATCAACAATTTCCTTACTTTGCTTCCATCTTTTCTCTATAAAAGTTTTCCCCCAGCTGTCTTCAACTGAGTGCCTCCAATCACTTGGTATTGCTCAAAATAAATTCTGAAAATTTTAATATTCCTTAGTTTATCTTTTAACACTACCAAAAGGCTTTGTGCAAGTGAACTGGTTTGTCTGGTTTTTATTTTTTTCGTAGAAATCCAATGGAGGAGTGGAGTTTCCCATCCAGGTCACCAAGGCTTTGGCAGGGCTGGTGCACTGGGGCTGGGGGATGACCCGTCCGCTTAACTGAACTGATTCAGTAAAAGGACAAGCTCTGAGCCAGAGTGACCTCAATAACAGAGCCCCCCTGGGAAATTCTCCCAATTGAGGGAAGGCATTGGGCTTTCTGGAGGTTATGGAATGGAGATTTTAGCCAAATCTGGATCTAAAAAGGTAAGGAGAGCAGAGCTGAGATCTGAGATAGATAGATAGATAGATAGATAGATAGATAGATAAATAGACAGACAGACAGACAGACAGAGACCTATTTGTGATCTTGCCTTCTCTTTCCTACTTTTGAAGAACCACTGTAGGCAGCTAACCTTGTAGATCTGGGATGGATATAGGAGAAGGTATAAGGGAAAAGATCCCAGAGACAGTGCCTTTGGGGTTTGGGAGAGAGGAGAGAACACTGGAAAAATGACTGACAAGTTTACTTGCGCACATGTGAGCAAGAGACCTAGCAAGAGGTAACTCTTTGTTTCCTCTGATCATGACATTCTAGGATATAATTATTTTAAGTGAGTGACTACCTTTTTTCTTTCCAGTTTTTTAAGTTACTTTCCTTCCTGTTATCAAAGATCCCTGTTATCATTTGGCAAATGGCCAAATGAGAACCAACAAAATGAGCTACAGAAGAGGACATGCCTGTGGCAGGAAACTGATTAAAAGAGGGTGACTACTCCCCTCTCCTCCTCCTCTAAGGGAGCCAGGGCATCCGCTGCCTGATCAGGATCATTTGGCTCTGCTGGGGTGCCAGTGATTGGATGAGGACCTCTCTGGGCTCCCTGCCACAGAGATAACTTGTTCCACCCTATTATTTACACCTCCATCTGGCAGCCCAGCAGGGCCTAGCACTCCTAAGAGTCAGCTGTGCCACAGAGGACAGGCATGCCATGGCATGGGGCAAGCCAGTCGTGCATCTTGAGTGGTGCAGCACAGCAGTGCTAATGAGGTCAGCTTGTCTGCCTACCAGGCAGAGTGACCCTTCCTGCCATTCAGTCTGCTTCTAATTCTGGAAGCCTGGGTACATGGCCTTCTCTCTTTATTCACCTTCTCTCTTTCATACCCCTTTACAGTTTTCACACATAATATTGCCATTTTCTTCAGTGTTCTCAAACCTGCTTCAACCGCTCTCCATCTCCTTCAGTGGATGTCATACTCTTTTTTGATTCACGAATGGGTAAAAAAAGTCTTTCCTCTTCTACAGCTCTCCACTACCCTCTAAGGGGGAGGGTACCTCTTCTTGGGTGTAGGTATGCAACTTTTGAGATGGACTCAGTATCCAACTTAATTTTTCTGAGTATTAAATGGAGAAAGCTTTTGAGAGTAGGAGTGAGACAGGATTCAGGATGAAGGACACAGGAGATGATGAGGTTGGGTGCTGTAGGAGCAAAAATTTTGGAAATACCCCTCTTTGATGACAGAGAGAAGGGAGTTTGGAGAATGTGGAGAGGAGAAAGGAATGATGATGATGTGACGATAACGTTACCTGCTGTTTATCCAGGACTTAATTTTTGCCAGGCATTATACTTAACTCTTTTTGTTCATCATTCAGTCCAATCCTTCAACAATGTTGTAGGTTAAGTTTTATTATTCTTCTTTTGCTGCTGAGGAAACTGAGGCTCAATAAAGTTAGAGAACTTGCCTAAAGTAACACAGCCAGGAAGCTCTGAGCTGGAATTTGAAGCAAGTTCTATTTGACTTCAAAGTCCATATTCTTAATGACTAAATTTTATGGACTCACCAACAAAATATATGGCTGGACCTTCAGAAAGGCAGAAGGTTGAGTTTGTCGGTGACTGGATTAATTACGTGGGAGGCAGAGTGACCCTTTTCTTCATTTGTGGGAGGGTAGGTGGCACTGAGGTGGTCACTAAGCAGTTGACTTGTCTGCCTCCTGCATGCTGGTTGGCTGCCTGCCCCTCAGTGTCTGGGCCTTTTGACCAGCTTTCTAGGAAAGTGTAGTTCTGGATCCGGTCAGCCTAGCAGTCTTCATTCCTAAAGAGTGCTGAGGTGGGATGAAACAAACCCAAAGACCAGGGGAATAGGAGCAGGGGGTTAGAACCACCCAGTTTCTTTCGTACATGCCAGATACATGCCAGCGTTATGAGCATCTCCAGTCAATGAATAATCTGTTTCAACAATACTTCCCCAAAGAACAAATTTTGGTCTAATTTATATTATATAATATTTCTATATTATTTATGTTTTTTAAATTACTGTTTTTTGTGTTATTCTTTAAAACCATTTCCTTGTTTTAGGACAAACATGTATGCCAGAAACACGCAATTTTGGGGGGAAAAGATGGTAGACTCTCCCAGCTAGACGGGACCCTTCCTTCACTGTACAGATGATGAGATCAAGGTCCCAGAATGGCTTTAGAATCACAATGTCAGTCCTACCCTGCTGCTTACTAATGGTGTAGTATCTCTTGAGCCAGAGGCAGGATCAGCTCCCTCCTCTCCAAAACAATGCCGACCCTGCTGATGGATGTAGTGGGGATTAAATGAAGTGTTCTACCTGAAGTGCCCAGGAAAGGCCCTGTGAGAAGTAAGAGCTCAACAAATGGCAATGCCCTCCCTTGGGCCGTGTCATCCAGCTACTCAGGGTAGAGCTAAGGCCAGAACCTTGTTTTCTGATCCTCAAAAGTGTGTGTGTGTGTTTACATGCTGCAGGAGCAGTATAATGTCTGTTTCCATGAAGTAACATGGCTTACTACACTTTGTAATTCTGCAGGCTTTATCATTTTCCAAGCACTCTTTTAGATGATGTCATCTAGTCAGCACAACAACACGGCAGCGTTAGACAGGAGTGGTATCACTAGACCAACTTACATGTCAGGGAAGGGAGACTGGGAGAAGGTGATTTCCTTCGGTCCCGTGGCTAGTCAGGGGCACTACTAGACCACAGGCAGACCTCATGCCGCCTCGTCTAGGCCTCTTTCCACTGGCACACAACGCCTTCTCTTCTAAAGGTCGAAGAGTCACCAAAGAGATAAGGAAGAATAAAAGAAACATTGTGTTGAGGGTCATAAATGACATAAGTAACTGACAATCCTGATTAGATAGTGAGAGAAAAATTGGACTTTGGGACGATTGAGCAAAAGGCCAAGAGAAAACACTGACGAAGCAGTAAACAACTCACCATGAGGGACTAGGGGGAAATGGGGGTGGTGGTCACTGCTGACCACAGTCAGGTAAATACTGGTCACTCAGTGTTTCTGAAATTCTCCAGCCCATTCTTTCCATTTCACTGTGCCTCTGCAGCATCCTAACTGCACACACACATTTCCTCAGACAGATAAGTGAGGTAGTTGTTGGAGGTTTTGACAGTAGTGATCATGAATGGAACCATCTTAGTGTTGCCTTTTAGAAGAGTCTGCAGTCAGAGGCCTCTAAATCAGAATTATGCATTCAGATCCAGCTATTTAATGAAAATGTACTCTGTACTAAATCCCTAGTCGAATGTTATTTCAATTCATCTTCATAACCAGTTTCTGATGGGTCATTACTAGCCCATTTTACAGGTAGTGAAACTGCGGATTAAAGAGGTTGGAAGATTCCACAATGTTTCACAGCCTCCAAGCCCACCTATCATGATATCTCAGTTTTACAATTTACAACGTTTTACTGAGTTGAGAGACTTTAAAAAAAACCCCAAAAACCTGCAAGCAGTCTGTGTTGCTCAGAAGTTGCTGTTTCTCTAAGGTCCAGTAAGCCTTACCCTTGCTTTCCTGAACTTTGAATTTCAGGAAGCTCATCAAACCCTGGTGGTGGCCAAATGCTGATGCCCCAGGAGCAGCAGGAGGCAGCTCCACTCGGGGGGCGGGGGTACTCATGCTCCTCTGACGTGCCTGGCCAGTCTGCTGTTCACGTGAAACGATGCTCAGCAAGATCAGGGCCACCTAGGTCTGCCGACGCAAGTCATGTTTTCCTGTTTAATGCAGGTTTAACGTCCAAGGTTATAAACTGCTGGGAGGGGGAGAGGAAAAGAACTAATCTCTGCAGTCTGAAGTTACCAAAACATAAGCAGCTCTGCTTTAGACCACAGACTTGGAGTGAAACAGCTCTCCCTGTACCTGTTCTGTGACTCTAGGTGAGTTACTGAACCTCTCTGAACCAGAGTTTCCTTATCCAGAAAATGAGGCTAATAAACATTTCCTCTGAGAGGTGCTGAGAGTGGAGATAATATATAGGAAGAATCAGATGCGTCACAGAATTTTTTAAAAGAGCTATTGTTACTGTTGTCATTGTTAAAACAAGAATAATTAGTACTAGTAACATAAGTGAAATTATTTCTACCATGAATCTCTCAGCGGGTAGAATGTTTCAGTCACAGTTCTCACCACCCCAGCCCTGACCCCCAACATCTGTCACCAACCCCACTCTCCATTCTTTTATCAACTTCCTTGTTCCTCTTTTCTCCTTCCACAAAAATCAGATTTGATGAAAGCTCACGTGTCCCCAGATCAGATCATCTTGGTCTGAGGAATCAAGCACTGGGTGCTTGAACGAGTACCAGGTGGAGATGAAGAAACCAGAAAGTGTGCCTTGGGGAGGCAGGTGGAGTCAAGAGAGCTGAGGGAACTTCACCCGGGCTGGCCCTGGGTTATCCTCAGGACAGGGCTTGGCCAAACTTCCCTAGACAAAGCCTTCAATAATCACATTCAGTGTTTAACACTCTCACTTTTAGAAGCTGTCTGAGCCTAAACTCTGTTTAAATAACATAACTCCCTGCTTCCTTTTCTTTTATTTCATTGACATTTCACTCATTATAATGTTACACTCTATACTATAGAGAACTTTGGTTTTTTAGCGTTTTTCTCTTATGAGTTATTCCAAAGGAGTATGAACATATTCATATTCCTGAGAATGGATACTTTCCTGTGATCATGGTCATCCCATTGTTTTTAGATTTCCCCATAACTTTTATTTGCCTTATTCATTATTTGCCTCAGGAAGTATACACTATTTTTATTTGCCTTCTCTTGAATTAGATTTTGGTTTAATGCTCAGGGAAAACACTCTTTTAGAATGACCTGTATCCAGACAGTGCTGTAACTAGATGAGCTGATGGCTTACATCAATCACTTTGAGTTTTATTCTGGTTTTTTCCAACTTTAAAGACAAAAATGTACAGGTTAGGAGAGAATGAGAAGAGAGTAAAAGACACTATGTTCTGACATTAAAACCATCAGTGCCCAGCTTCCTCTGGGGGAACTAGGAAGGATCTTTGAATGCCTACTGTGTGCAGGCACTTTACAAACTCATTTAGAGCTCTTGTGAGGTTCAGATCTCACTTTACAGAGGAGGAACTTCAGGCTCAGAGAAGTGAAAAGAAGCTTGACCAAGGTTAAGTGTGTAGTAGGTGCTGGAGCTAACCTAACACGCTTCCCAGTTTCCCTTGGTGGCCTCCACAGCCCAGTCATTCACTCGCTGTGTGACTGAAGGGACTCCCCTAATCCTCTGTGTCTCCTTTTCCACACCTGTAATGTGAAGAGTCTGGATTAAGAACTACATGGTCTCTTGACATCCCTTACAGCTTTAACACTCTGAGTACGAAGAGTGTGTGAGCATAATTAGACGGACTGGCTGTTTACGAGCCAATCAGAGTTACTGGTTAAACACCTCCCTAGGAGGACAGGGTGGGAAGGGGAGGGTAAAACTTAAAAAGAAAAAAACGCTTTGATGAGAAGTCTATAAAAACTGTGTGTTCCTGAAGATTCATCCTGTTTGGCAGCTGCTGTCTCTTCCACAGCTTCCAATATCTGAGAGGACTCTGCTCTCTCACACTGTAAGTAAAAGGACTCCCTTTGCCTACCGGGACTGCACCCGGGAGTGAGGGGTTAGTGACAGCACTAAGCACGGAGAGGGGAAAGTTTGTGTGCTTCTGGTTTCAGGAAAAACTGAATGGTGGCTGGAAACGTGATGGTCTGCTGAAATGGCTTTCTCTCCCTACCTCTCCTGCTTCTCTGAGCGGTGGCAATGCCTGGTACCGGTGGTACCTGTATGCGGGCTCTTCTGAGTCCTTGGCTTAGGAAAAACAGCTTGAATGTTCCTATTTGGTTAGGTTCAACTCAGTATTCGAGGTTCCTGCTCATTTCTGCTCTCACCATAACAACTGCTTGTTCCGGTGAGATGATTTATTTACGTATCTATCGCCTTGTGTCATTTTCTTCATTTTCTGCCCACACCGACTAGTACCAGCGCTGATATTTCTTTGTCATAGAAATGAACTCTTGGCCCATTTTACCCTTTGTCTTCACCCACTGCTCAAACAAGAAAATGGAACAGGCATTGCAGAGCATAGTCGTCATTTGATTACCAATTGTCAAACTCTTCCCTTGTTTGCTACCTTCCATAACATTTTCTACTCTGAAGATCCTGCAGCTTAAGATATTAGGAATCAAAAGCTGCTAATGCATTTTGGTGCATTTGTTCTACTAGCTGAAGAATAGGCATGTTGTGAGGATATGTTGCCTTTTAAAATAAACTTCTCTGTAAGTAGTTCCCTGGGGTTCCATTAGCCAGTGTGGGTCCAGCAGGGGCTCTGGCTCTGTGGCCACCATTACTTTAGCTAATGCACATCTGGGGACTGCCCAGGCTAGACCTGAGGTGCTGGGGCAGGAAATGGAGTGTAATTGCTGTAAACCTAGGAGCTCCTTTGGCATAGTTTAGAGGAAAGAGCAACACTCAGGTCTTTTTCTGAGCTGCTCCACGTGTGTCCAAAAGCACCAGGGGGCAGGCTGTTCTGGAGCACCTCACTGCGTTTGTCACTGTGGTATCAGGATATACAGTGAAGTTGTGGGCATCTTCCTGCACCTGTGTGTACAAGTGCTGTGTGCACTGCCTAACTGTCATAGGCTTTCAGTAGATAAGCCCCTCATGTCTTCTTGAAAAATCCACCTGCCTTGTACATGGAGAAGCAAATGGACTCTCTACTCCCTTCTATTTCTCCAGGAATTAAATATTGATAATTTACAAATTATTATCTTTTCACAGAATCTCTTTGGGGAAGGTAGAAAGAACTATACTGTAGGGTTTCATCTGCTGTTTTGCTGAAGAAGGACTGGAAAAAGGACTCCAAGTCGTAAGCTAGTAGAATGTGATTTACAATCACAACTTAGAAGGGGCATCAGACATATTCCTTCTGGGCCTCAGTTTCTCCATCTCTAAAGTTAGCAGGGTTGGTACAGATATCTCTGAGGTCACTTGTAGTTCTGTTTTTCTGTGTTTACTGTCTATTTGTTAATATATTATGTACAGTAAAAGATGCCTATGTAAGCTCATTCACTGAGAAATCAAACATTACAAAAACTCCATAGAGTGATTTGTGAGTCACCCACCCGATTCCATTCCCCGGAAGTAACCCCAGTGTAGTTATTCTCCGCTTATATAGACCCAAATACAGTATGTGTGTATACCATTTTTTTTAATTTAAAAACAGTGATACTATGTATTGCATACCTTTCTGAAACTTGCTTTTTTTTTTTTTTTTTACTTTATCATGTAATGTGAACAATTTTCCACTTTTTAAAAAGCTGGCTTGAGACCTCAGTAAGCAGAAGCCCAGGGACACAGAAATCATTCTCTATCATCACTGTCTCCCAGCTGGCCTCCTGTCTTCCGGTGGTGAACGTTGGCCTGCGCCCCTGTTTTATGATTAACAGAGAAGCAACATTTGTGCTGATGTGGTGCAGAACTTTAATCCCTTTGTAGAAGTTTAACTTCCCGTTAACAGTATTGGTTCAATTTGACCTTTTCTCTGTTTTTTTCTGGTTGAGTCAGCACACAGACTGAAGAAAATAGCTTGGTAGTGAACAATTATTGTTTTAAAAATTGAAAAGGAGAGAACTAGCGATGCCTGACATTTTCATAATGCTTTATAAACCATCTTAATGTTTATCATGCGATTCAACAAATATATTTTGAGCAAATACAATGAGTAGTGTGCTCACAGGTCACATTTGACCACTGGGCAATGATACAAGCAGAGCAAATATTATAGCCATTTAATCCATAGTAAACCTAGACTCAGGGAAGTTACCACCTTGCCTGTGGGGCCAATGAGGAGGAGGCAGAGCTGGTCCTTGAACCCAGGTCTGTCTGATCTACTTCTGTGTGAATGATTCAGATATTTATGAAGTAGTAATGTGGCATGTGGATAATGGTCCACAGCCTGAGGATCCTCTGGGATGTCATCACCAGGCACTCCGGGGGCGTCATCAAGGACACTGGAGTCATCCAAAGGCCAATTTCTTTCGCCAAGCTCACTCTTTCTTTAAGAGGGAGTCCTGCCCCTTATCCCAACTTTCTGCCTTATTAGCTGTTTGTCCTTGGACAAATAATTAAACTGTCTTATATTATTTTCTCATCTATTACACAGTTGGGGGAAGTCCAGCTGCCTTCTGAGATTATTGTGAAGAATAAATTTTATAGTGCATGTAAAGCAATTAGCAAAGTGCTTGGCAATAAATGATCATTTGCTGTTATTGGGCTATGTTTTCCTTTTGTTTCATTAAGAAAACGTCTTTGTTTTTTGATAATTGTCAACTCCTTTGTGCAAATATCTAAACTGCAAGAAAAAGTTTGCACTTCGGTCTAAAAGTCAGAGCCAAAGCTAACAGTCACTGTCTACAGTTTAGGAACTAATGTGTAAACTGGGGAGACACTGTATTCAGGTGGCTGGGATGTGAGGGGTCTTGGGAAATCATCTTCTCTAGAAATCGTTGCCCACTAGCCTATCCTGGTACCCCAGTGATGGCATTTGTGGTTCTGTTCTGTGGAGTTAAGTGTAAAGTGAGAGTAGCCCCAATAAGAGTGACATCAGTTATACCTTCTTATGAATTATTGGTTCAGTAGCCATTGACTTCTTGTATCAAGGGATAGAGTGCTGAACCTAGAATGCCTAGAAGGGAGGCAGAAAATGTGAAAAGATCAGTTTGACATGAGAAGTAAAACTGGGTGGAGGGCTCTGCCTCATCCTAGCTGGGACCTTGGGCAATTCAGTTAACTTTTCTGAGTCTTGGCTTGTTCACTAATTAATGAAGATAATACCTGTCCTGGTTACCTCATTGTCGAGTGGATCTAATGAGAAGTGAGGTGTCCCTTAGCTTCCAGGAAATGGAAAGCAGACACAGGACATCTGCCCTTGTATGAGTGTATGAGGGGAGAGGAGACTGGGGAAAGGCAGAGACCAGGGTTGAATAGGAAATTGCTCAAGGTAATCCTCACTTCCATTTTTTTTTCTTTGATAATCCAACCTATGCAAAAGCATTTTTTCTGACATCTAAGATGAGAGCCCTATGAGCTTGCATTTTCAAGACTAGCCCAAAGTGGCAGCCAAACAGGATCAATGATCCCTTTCAGATGACCACTGCTGAAGAGGTTGCTTGGGTAGGGGATCTTGGAGCCAGAGTCTCTCCTTGCCAAAGCAGTGAACCTGAGAATTACTGGAGCAGGAATCAATATCTGATGTCAGCATCCTTAGAGCTTCCGGGAACCTCTGGCCCAGAGGCACTTAGGGAAAATCTTCCCATCTACCCCAAATGGTCTTATAGGTGGTTGAATATAAGAAAAAGGAGACTTGCACCCCACCCTCTATGTCCCAAAGCTGAAGGGAGGTTAAATTCAAGGCCAAATGGTGGTTTCTCCTCTCAGGCTTGCTCCTAGAGAATACTCTGGTGGGACTGCAGTCTAACAGAGCAAAATGAGGATGACCACAGAAGCTGAGAGCCTCACTGTCCTGGCCTCAAGCCATCCAGGCCACCTGATGGCTCCAGAAGTCCACAGAAGAGAGACAGAGTCAATTACTGCCATGCCCTCTATTTGTCAGATTTAAGTGGATCACTCATTAGCTGGTTTAGTCTCAGTATCAGTGATCCTGAAGGCTTTCTGGAAGGCACTCTATTTAGGATCACCATGAAATTTGGCATCCCACCTTCATCCATTATGGCTAATTGGAACTACTTAGGCTCAGGGGGAAAAAAAAACCCAAAACAGATCTCATTTGTTCATCCAGTTGTGGAAATGGACCAGAAATGTCAGAGAGCCTACAGGGCTTTTCTGCACACCTACTGTCTTGGTCATGAATCCATGTGAGTGACCCACAGTTCTGTTCACAACTGACTCTTCTGCACTCTTTTCCAGACCTGTCACCATGGCCTACCAGTTTTCAGCCCTCACCCCAGAACAGAAGAAGGAGCTCTCAGAAACTGCCCAGCGCATTGTTGCCAATGGGAAGGGGATCCTGGCTGCAGATGAGTCTGTAGGTGAGTGCAAGAAACATCATACAACAAGCAGACCCTTGATTCTGCACTTAGCAAAGGCACCTTTATAATCGCATTCCCTTTCCTCTCAGAGCAATGAAAGGTTTATATATACAGGAGTGGGGGCAGAAGACTCGGTAAGCGTAGCCCTTTTGAATCTTGCCATTCCAGAAGGCAGGTTTCTGAAAACCAGGGGAACAGGCTCAAGCCCTTCATTTTAAGGCCACTTGCCAGAGGTCATTTGAATCTAAGCCGTAGCAAAGTCAGGAACTCAGTAACCTGGATAAGACCTCTGCTGCTAGTTAGAAGTCAGTGTGAGGTCAGCCAAGGAAGGGCAGAGAGAGCAGGGAAGTGTCCATACATGGAACAGGAAAGAGCTTGTGGCTGAAAGAAGCTCAGGATGGCACCAGGGTGAGCTGTGGCAGGGCTGCGGCCCACTATAAAATGGTAGAAGCCAGAGAAGTCAAGAGCCTGCACCATCACTCCTTCCACTGTGCGTACAGCCAGTGAGATGGAGGGCTGGACCAGGGGACAGCTAGAGAGGCCTGAGGGCCTTACAGACCCACTTGGACCTGATGGCAGCTTCCACCCTGCCCCTGGAATGCCCAGTCCATGCATCCCTCCCCAGAGTCTTGACAGCAACCAAGGTCTTTCCCTGGGGAGACAAAATAAAGAGGTAGGAGTTCTGAAGATCTGGGGCGAAAAAGAGAGTGTTGCTGCCCATCCTGGTGAGGGTCACTGAGCTGGTGTGGAGGAGGGCAGCAGGGAAGCCCCGGCTTGCTCCTTATGCTGCCCTCACCCACTCGCCGTAGGCACCATGGGAAGCCGCCTGCAGAGGATCAAGGTGGAGAACACGGAAGAGAACCGCCGGCAGTTCAGAGAACTCCTCTTCACCGTGGACAGCTCTGTCAACCAGAGCATCGGGGGTGTGATCCTCTTCCATGAGACCCTCTACCAGAAGGACAGCCAGGGAAAGCTGTTTAGAGACATCCTCAAGGAAAAAGGGATCGTGGTGGGAATCAAGGTGAATAAATCTCGCCTCCATCTCACCGCAGCCGCGCTCCCAGCACAGTGGCTCGGGCAGGGCCAACGTGCGGACACTCTCACCATCTGATTGCTGTTCTCTCTCCTTTCCATCGTCACCTTCCTCCTGAGAACCAGGTCCTCTTCTGAGCTTTTCCAGTACCCTCTTCTTTCAACCACTTTCCTACAAGGTACTTAGTCTCTTTGTTTCTCGATTTCTTCATTTCTAAAATGGGAATAATAGTACCTACCCCATAAGGTTCTTAGAAGGATGAAATGAGTTTTAAAGACAGTTTCTATCGCGTCATTATTATTTAGCTCATGATAGCTATCATTGCTGAAGTACTTATTGTACTGCTGGAACTAGGTCTTCCAAAACAGCATGAACTTCTCAAGAGGGACCCTTAGTATTTGTTGAGTGCTTAGGACTCCAAGCACTCATTTACTCCTCTTCACAACCTCTGAAGGTAGACTCAATTATAATCCCTCTTTTAATTAACTAATTAATTAGTTAATTAATTTTTACTGAAGTATAGTCAGTTACAATGTGTGAATTTCTGCTGTACAGCATAATTAATCCCTCTTTTACAGATGAGGAGAGAAAACAGAATTACAAGGCGTAGTATAACTTGCCCACAACAAGGCAAAACTGGAGCCAGTTCAGGCCCACACTGTCTCCTTCCACGGGCTCATAACCTTAGCCTCTGCTATGTGAGAGGCTACATCCTTTTTCCTTTTATCTCCTGTAATAGCATAGTGCTTGTTATGTGCAGGTGCTTAATAAATGTCTCTTCAATAAATGAATGAATAATTTAAAGGAGGCTGCTCTTTTATGGCACCTCTACATCCCAGGTTCTGTCAGATGACTTCTTACTTCCAAAGCTCCAGGCCTGTGCTTTCCATAGTTTCCATCCTCTTAGGGTTGACACTCTTACACTGTTCCTTCCAGATAACTTCCCTTCTGCTTTGGACTGAATTGTGTTCCCTCAATGACTAATACACTTTCCTAATTCTTTGGTTTATAAAAGATGAGAGCTACCAGTTAGCACCAGGGGCTCTGCTTGTGTTTTACTGGGACACCTGACACCTGGTAATTACTTGTTAAATATTTATATTCACAGTTAGACCAAGGAGTTGCTCCCCTTGCAGGAACAAACAAAGAAACCAGCACTCAAGGTAAGGATATTACCCACTGATATGGATCTTGCCAATATATGCCAGAAATGAAGGCAAGCAAGAAGTGACCGAGGGGAAAACAAAAACGAATATCACACTAGTTTTAGAGCCACACACCTGTTCTTCAATCTCAGCTCCTCAACTCAATAACTGTGTGCCCTCAGGCTAGTCACTTAAATGTTCTGGGTCTCAGTTAAAATGGGATAACAATAACTACTTCATGGAATAGTCCTGGGGATTAAATTAGACAATGTACATGAATGCTTACCACAATGCTTTGCACAGAGAAGATACTCTGTACTTGGTAATATTATTTTAGAGAAAAATCCAGCAGCAGCAGTAGAGAGGAAAGAGCCCAAGCTATGGGATCAGACACACTTGGATCTGAATCCTGCTTCCATCACGTACGACTTGGATCGTTTTGCATAGCACACCACTGCCCAAGTTGACAAGTATAAACCACAGCATTGGATTAGCTAAGCGGAATCTGAATCCCAGCTCTGTCACTCTTTAGCTCCTCAAACTTGGAGAAATCACTTAACCTCTCAGAGCCTCAGTTTCTAAGTCTGTAAAATGAGTCTATAACTACGAGGGTTATATTGTTATGACTACTAGGTTGTAATACTGTAACAACTGTTAGGGTTGTTATGATAATTAAATGAGATAAGGTGTGCAAAATGCCTAGAATCATGCCTGGAACATAGTAAGTTCTGAATAAATATTGGTTCCCTTTATTCTTCTTATAGAGTATCTTATAGAGTATATACAATCAAAAGTGTATTTGTTAAACCCAGGTCTTTTGGCTCAGTATTGGAATTAATGTTTCTTTGCCTGGATGTTTTGGTCCCTCAAGCTTTGTGACTGAAAGCTAAGCCAAGGGTGAACTCCTTCACTTTATCAGCAGCCCCAGGGTCAGGGACAGGGGTGCAAAGAAGTCTCTCTCTCTCGTGACTTGCAGGGCTGGATGGCCTTTCTCAACGCTGTGCCCAGTATAAGAAAGATGGTGCTGACTTTGGGAAATGGCGTGCTGTGCTGAGGATTGACAACCACTGCCCATCCCAACTTGCAATCCAGGAAAATGCCAACACCCTGGCCCGCTATGCCAGCATCTGTCAGCAGGTGCTCTTCCTTCCCTTTGGGCTTAAAAAACAGGAGGCGAGAGCTTTCTTTAGAGTCCATCTTTCCAGTTTCAGTACAACCACACGTGACCCCTCCTTTTCTCTCGTGGCATTTTTCATTACCTTTGCTGTAGCCAGGCGTGGTAGGGAAAAGATGTGGTTTCACAAGTCAGCTGTGAGTCAAAAAAAAGGCAAACACCGCTCACTGCAGCCCTCTACCAAAGCACTGTGAGCTGAGTCTTAAAAGCAATAGCTCTTGAGGCCAAGGCACTTACTTGTCTTTGCTCCACCATGTTCAAGGACATGATTCTCTTAAACCCCCAGCTCAAGGATGACAGCTCTGATCTAGTCCCCATCCAAATAATTTCTTAGAGGATGGTCGCCTGATACTAAAGTTTCCAATGTATGTGGAGTCTGGGATCCAAGTTAAGTCTGATTTGCTTTAGCGGGTGCTATGTTGGGGTTACCTGAGTTGTGGGCATCTGGAGATTCCCAATTAGAATTGTAAACACTGCTTGAATTCTTTAATTAACCCATGCAAGAGGAAGCTTTCTTAGTGATTTAAGCTTGAATGTCCTAAAAGGGTGACAGCTAGGTTCTGAAGTAGTTAGAGTAGTCTCTAGAATAAGACATAGAAATTAAGTTTGCATTTATTTTACCCCATTCCCAGGAAAACTTTCCCCCCCACTGTTCTTTTTTAGCTAAGCCACAAATGCTCACTAGACATCCCATTACATTTCTTTTCATTGTCTTTAAGTTACCTGTATGGTATTTCTCCATAAGGGCTTCATTTTATACCAGTTGCAACTGTTAAATACCTTCTTAAGGAAAGGATCCCAGTGAGCAGAGCTTCACTCTGTCCCCTCCTTTTTCCTTTTTAGAATGGGCTGGTACCCATTGTTGAACCAGAGGTAATTCCTGATGGAGACCATGACATGGAGCACTGCCAGTATGTTACTGAGAAAGTAAGTCTCAGATATAAAGATCCTAACGCCACTTGAAAAATCTGTTTTTAAGTAACAGTTGTTACTTCATATATATCAGCTGTTATATAGGAAGTGTTCTTCAGTTAGAATCATAATGTAGCATTGAGGAGGTAAGGAGGAGTTATCAAATTTTCTACTCTTTGGGGGCAAGTGGTGTGCTCACTGCAGAAAAAACACAGGATCTGCAGTACCAAGACTAGGGCTTGAGAATCCGTGTTCCCAGTTGTGGACCTGAGGCAAGTCACATTAACTTTCTGGACCTCAGTTCCATTATGTATAAACTAAGACATCTGAAATAAGATGAGGCTCCTATGAGAAACTGTAATTAGAAAGTATTTTTTTTCACATGTGACTTTCTAAATTAGCCAGAGTATATCTGTAGGAAAGTAAGAGAGTCATAATAAAACCTGACCTCAGTTCTCCACTTGGAAAATGCGGTGGACTGAAATGAGATCTGAAAACACTTCTGTCTCTAAAATGCATTTTTATGATCACTCAGCGTCTACAGGGGTGGAGAATAGGGGCCAATTTAAATGTTCACAGCTAACTAAATCAAGGCAGGCTCCATTGGCCAAAGGGAGTGATGAGAAGGAAGGTATGAAGGGCTCTAGGAAGCAGAGCCATGTCAGTGGTCCATGCAGTGAGCAGTTAGGGGAGGGACAGCAAGGACAGGCCAGCTTGGCTGTGCTCAGTGGCTGTGGTCTGCAGTGCATTATTCTGACTAGGCCTAGGGGCTGGTTGGGAAGGCTTGGCCAAGAAACATATGGAAATTCCTTCATCCTGCATCCCTGTGGTGTAAAAGTGCCAAGGTCAGGTGACTCTATAGCGGGCTCTGGGTTTCACCTGTCTGGACTTCTTGTCCTTCAGGTCCTGGCTGCTGTCTACAAGGCCTTAAATGACCATCATGTTTACTTGGAGGGCACCCTGTTGAAGCCTAACATGGTGACAGCTGGACATGCCTGCACCAAGAAATATACTCCAGAGCAAGTGGCAATGGCCACTGTCACAGCTCTCCACCGTACTGTTCCTGCAGCTGTTCCTGGTAAGGTTTCCTTTCTTCTCTGACTTGAGGTCTTCATCCTTGTTCTTTGAAGGAGTGCCACTAGCATTTGCGCTTGTCCAGGAGTCTGCTTCTATTCATGAAACAGACCTCTGCTGTCCCACGGGCAGCCAGTACTTCTCGCATTCCGTGACACCACCTATTCCGAGTCTGTCCAGATGCACACAGTCTGTTGATTTCCTCAACATCTGACTGCCCTCTTATTTATGAAAGCCTTTCTCCCCTTAGCCCAACTAGCCTCAGCGAGGGCAAACTAATTTCTCCAACCCAGTCCTTTTGCAAATCAAGTAGAGGAAAGACTGAGATGCTACGTTTCTTTTAGGCTCCTTGCTTGCTTTCCCAAGCAGGGAACAGAGCTGGGACTAGCAGAGTGGGATGGTTTCTCTCCTTCCAGGCATCTGCTTTTTGTCTGGTGGCATGAGTGAAGAGGATGCTACTCTCAACCTCAACGCTATCAACCTTTGCCCTCTACCAAAGCCCTGGAAACTAAGTTTCTCTTACGGACGGGCCCTTCAGGCCAGTGCACTGGCTGCCTGGGGTGGCAAGGCTGCAAACAAGAAGGCAACCCAGGAAGCTTTTATGAAGCGGGCTCTGGTAAGATGCTACTACCTCTTGTATACTTGATCAAGTGAATACCTGGGACCTGGCTCTCATGGCCTTCTTCAGGCCATGAAGGTATCTCCAGAGATTGTCTACCAGGCATTGGAAAATGTGGCATTAGAGCTTAGCAGGAAGGCTAAGGCTGGAGAGAGTTTTGAATTATCCACACTGGGAATAGAGTTGATGCCAGCAGATTGAAGGACAGTTTCCACAGAGACAGATGAGAGAGCCAAGGAATGAACCTAGGACACCTTTCATTTGGGGAAGATAAAGAAGAGAAGCCACCAAGACAAGCAGTGATAACATATTAAGATGAACCAAGGATTCTGGGAACAGACAGAATCAAGTGTCAAGGGATCAATAACAACACACTACGGAAAGATTCAAAGTAAACGCAGAGAAAAGGCTGATATTGGCATTAAGGGGCATTATCAGTGACCTTCAACAAAACAGGTTCAGTAGAGGAAAGGTGCTCATTCAAGATGTTTGGCAGGAAAAGGCCCAGAAAAGTTATCAGGAGAGATGAGAACAAAAAAGGGTAACTTTTTTTTTTTTTTTGAGCATCTACTATGAGCCAGGGACCGCAGTGAACAAAGCAGACACAGCCACTGCCTTCAGGGAACTTAGAGTTTATCCAAATAGGAGAGAGCTTTCCATGTTTAAATGTAAAGCAGAAGGAGCCAGAGGAGAGATGAAAGACTGAGAGAGGTCAAGGACTTAGAGGAAACAGGGCTTCATGAAACTAAATATTAAATACAGGTGGCAGAGTTGGTTTTAGGAGTGAAGAGACAGCAAAGAAGAGACAGAATGAGCTTGGAATCAGGTCTGCAGTGGTTTATCACTCATGACAAGTGAGGACATCTGTTGAGAGGGGTTAGGGAATGGCGATTTCAGTCTTTATGGTGGGGAACTTGGAATAGCCACTGAAGTAGTCTGCTAGGAAATTGACCAGAGGTTATGGCCAAGCATAAGCAGGGTGCAGCTGAAATGAGAGTAAGGTTGTGGGATGTTAACTTAGATCCTAAATTTTCCCAGCAGCCGCCTTAAGCATGCAGGAAGATTCAGATCAACCTAAATGGGGAAGAACAGGGTTGAAGAGTAAAAGTTTAACAGGGAGGTGGAAGAGCACCAAATTTGAGTGATAGTCTTATTCAGCTTGCTGATGGTAGAGGAGGCTGGGCTAGGAATCAGGTGTAGCCAGTTTAGTGATGAGGCACTAAAGGAAAGGAAAGATTTAAAGAAGCTAAAGAAATCATCTCAGGGGCATAAGGGAGATAGGAGACTTCAGAGGTAGTGCTTTACCTCGTGACAAGGATGGCTATGGCTGTGCTGGTGTGTGGCTGATGAGGTGGGAAGATGTAGCTAGTAAGATGGAGGGATTTTGAAAGCAGGGGTCGGAAGGGCCATCCACACGAAAGAAGGGGTGCTGTTTATCATCTGGAATGGTGATTCTCAAGCCTAAGCGTGTATCCGAATCCCCTAAGGGCACATTAAAACGCAGGCGGCTGGACCCCAGCCACTGAGTTTGTGATTGAGGAGGTCTGGGGTCAAGCTAGAGAATTTCCATTTCTAACAAGTGCTTAGATCCATGAAACCTAACTTTGAAAATCACTGTAGATGTAGAAATAAGTCCTGGAGAGATCAGAAAATAGCAACTGTGACTTGAAGACACGAGTCTGCTAAGTAGCATTCAAATGTGATTATAGGTTTCATAATTCTGGACTCACCTTTAATTGGAATTTGCATGATAACAAATGATATTACAGTAACAACTAGGTAAAAACTACATAGTCTTATGGACAAATACAGGTATGAAATGGAAAATTTATTCCAAAAAAGTTTTTTGCTAATGAAACTTCAGCTACACCTGCCTGATGCCCAGCCATACATCTGGTCTGTTTCCCAGCAGGCTAATTCAACAGCTATTCCAAGGTTCCCCATGTTGGGATTGAAATTTCCATTTCCTTATCGCTGTAAGAATGAGAAGTTTCTCAACTTTAATTTCTGGCACTGTTGTTGCAATATTGTTGGTACTAAAAAACCTTCCCAGTAACTGACACAAACCTCAGGCTTGCCTGAGAAATGCTCAGAAAACTGAGATTTAAAAAAAGGGAGTAACATTTTATAGAAGGAAAGGGATGGTATCAGCAGCATTTTAAGGAGAAAAATCCACATGGAGGTGGAGCTGGTTTCAGTGGGAAGCAAAGGGAGTCAAAGCCCAGGGTTGCTCTGACTCAGTCTCCTCTCTCACACTTGTTTTTTAGGCTAACTGCCAGGCGGCCAAAGGACAGTATGTTCACACAGGCTCTTCTGGTACTGCTTCCACCCAGTCTCTCTTCACAGCCTGCTACACCTACTAGAACCCGAGGCCAGCCAGCCTGGCTCGCGCACATCTAGGTGTCTTGATAGGAGGATCGAAAGGGAACAACAGCCTTTCAGCTGACCCTGGAAATTAGACAAAATTAGATTGGAATCCTGGAAACACAATGCATGTTAAATTCTTAGACACAAGGAAAAAAATCAGTCATTGAAACGTAAGTCTGGATATCAAGGATCTGATGAAATTTCACACAGTAGTTTCTTTACAGTATTTCCAGCTCACCTGCCCCAGAGTGTCCATCTAAGAAAAGAATAGACTTTAAAACAGAATCAGTTCCCCATCCAAATAACCAATGAAACACCTCATAAGCTGAGTGCAGAGAAGTGCATCGTATTAAACAGTCTTAGCAGTGGTAGGTTATGAAGGAGACAGCTGAAACCAAAAAAGAAATAAAATGTTCTACAAATCTTCATTTTGTATCAGGTTTTACTTTCTGCTCTTGCTTTCAAAGGGCTCAGTATGTTTCAATACTTCTGACTCTACTAGACATGACTGGCATTAGTGGTCAGGATCCTCAACTTTGGCTACTCACTGGAATAACCTGGCAAAATTAAGAGACCCAGATGCTCAGGCTACACTCCAGCCAAGTTTGAGAACTGCCAAGCTAGATTTCAAGTTCGAAGGTATTTAGAAATGAAAGCAATTCATAATGTGAAGCAAGCTACAATGTAAAATAATTTTGAGCAAAATGTGGAATATAAGAAGAATGTGACTTTGATGCTTGGAGCATTCCTCTTCAAGTGACCCAGGTTTGGTGACACAGGACTGCATCTTCCTCTGCACAGGCAAGTACACTACCTAGTTTTGCAGTAAATAATATTCACATAATTATATTTTATTTCCTTCCAATTTTCAGAATTAACCTATAGAAAGAGTGTTAAAGACAACCATAGTTACAGGAGAGAATTTAAACATGATAAATTTGGACAATATAAAAATAATGATTTAAGTGACAAAAGCTGGGAAATTCCAGGGGGAGAAGTGAAGGAAAGCAAAGGGAACACTAATTTACTTAGTGCAAAGTTAGTACTTGAAATTGATGGATTAAGAAATAGTGCTTTGGGGAGAGGGAATAGCTCAGTGGTAGAGCATGTGCTTAGCATGCAGGACGTCCTGGGTTCAATCTCCAGTACCTCCATTAATTTTTTTTTTTTAAAGAAATAGTGCTTTAGCAAAAAAAAAAAAAAGAAAAAAGAAAAGAAATGGTGCTTTGAGTCTACTAAAGTAATAAAGGAAATGGATATAAATCATTAAAGTAGTCATACCTATAATTAAAAGATAGGAGAATGTAGTAAACTAAATTCTTTGTCGTGAAGAGTACAAAGATAAATGATACTACTTAGAGTAAATAAATTAGGAAATAGAAGCATATGCATATGATTTAGAGGAATAGACAATTAGTTCAAAGGGACCTCGGAGGAGAAAGACCTGGGAGCTGGGTACGGGGAAGATTTTTACTTATTACTTGCCTCTACAACATTTGAGTGTTTATTTCCATGTACCTGTATTACTTTTCTAAAAACAACTACCATGTAGTCTTACAAGCAATTCCAACCTACCATAGAGGTCATTTAACCCAAGGCTTTCATTTTATGGTTGATAAAACCAAGCCTAGAGCAATTGAATTACTTGCTGATGGTCATACATTCAGGCTTCTTTCTCCTGTAATGGACACATGGCCAGGGAGGAGGGGAAGGACAGGGTAACAGGCAGTGCTCATTACCTCTGCCACCAGTGCTATAGCTCTTCTGCATTTCTTACTGCATTCATTCACTTATCAAGTGGTTGATGTGCTAAACTGTCATAAATGCTGATAACACCTGGTGTGACAAACCACTTCTGCCAGAAAATTTTTTCTAGAGCTTATTCAGCATCACTGACCCTAAGTTGTAAAGAAACCCTCTTAGATTCTCATTTATGGGTTGAGCATAAATTTATTACCAAGGCTGAGATATTTATGTCTTTTGGTGAAGGCTGGATTACACTTCACTGGGGGTGAGGATTTATATAATGCATTTTCCCTGGCTATCATCTGATTTACTTTCCTGACTAAAGCACTACAGTTGTATTTGAGATCTCAACCCCGGTAGTTTCCTTCATTCCCAGTAATATGAAGACCAGTGTTGCGAGGCTACAGGCTTCAATTCCTATTAACTGTATGATCACTGATTGAATATGTTGGTGGTGTCAGATTTCTTCTAGTAGTACTGAACACCTACTAAAAATAAATCCTGGTACTAGGCCATTGAAAGTGATTAAGAGAAAATTCAGCTTTACGGTAGCCATGGCATTTGCATATAAGACAATTAAGTTTAAGTAGCTAAGCAAGAAACACAAATGCCATTGACCAGTGGTTGGGAAGTAGGGAGGAGAGTCTGTCAGTATGGCTGGGTGCAGAAAGGGAGGAGATGGCATTTAGGTTGGACATCATGGGATGGCAAAAGGGAAAGAACTCTTTGAAAAGGAACTAACTGCCTTTGTGTAATAAAACACTTTGATAATTCACTGGGAGATGATGATACCTTGAAGGCATAAATAGCAAAATCCCAGGCCACCAAAAAATTACTAAATGCTGGGAGGAATAAAAAGAGAATTTGGGTTTGCTCTGAAGAGGAAGGGGGAGAGAAGGGAGGAAGGGGCAGGGAAGTGAACAAGGAGAAGAAAGGAGGGGAAAGGGAGAAGGTAAGGAGAAAGCTAGGGCAATGTGGAATTGTGGAGAGGTGACTAAAAGACTTTTGAGAAGGAGAGAAATATTGAGCAGTCTGAACATATTTGTCTTCTTGATAGGAAGGGCTGAGTTTCAAATATGAGTCCACATCTTCCTTTACAAAAAAAAATACCAAGACAATTCATAATGTAAACTGATTTACATCTCTTTAGTGAGAATGAGAATATAAGCCTCTAGAAACTCGAAGAAATCTTGGAGTAGGCTTTAAGCAAAGCAGGACTGGGACTTCAGGACCATCTGGTCTAGCTGTTCTAGGGTGAAAGATGCCAGCTGACATCTACATTTCATTCTTAGCAGCAGTGGAGGAAACTGGTGTCCAGTGTGCTGAGGAAGTTGTTCCAGGTCACATAACCAGTGGGTGAGACTTAGGCTAGTGTGATTTGCAAAGTCCCCTTGGGAGGCAGAACTCATGGTGTTAAACAGCACAGATTCTGGAGTCAGACAGTCCAGGTTCAAATGCTGCCTCTGCCACTTCCAAGCCAGGTGACCTTGGGCACCTTATACAACCTATTTGTGGTTCAGTTTCTTCATCTTCAAAATAAAGGATAGTACTGCAAATTATTGAGAGAGTAAATGAGTATACATTTCAATTGCATGTTCAAAATTCTTTGTCCACAATTCTAAAATCCAAAAAGCTCTAAAGACCAAAAGTTTTCTTCCAAGTTTGCAGCAAATTATTTGGTGGCACAACCTGACTCAAGGCTGTCATCTTGATTCCACTTGATGGGATGCAGAGATGTTTTAATGTGTCTGATTGTAGGTACTGACTCAGACCCTGTAGAGGGAGTTATATAATACATAGCATAAGTGCTATATTTACTCTCCAAAATATGAAAAATTCTGATTTCTAAAGCACACATGCCCTCAAAGCTCTCAGATAAAGAATTGTGAACCTGTCTTTAGAACAGTATCTGCCACACTTCTAGGGCAATAGATGAACTATCCATACTCAACAGAGCACAGAGGGCTCATGTAATGCTCCCAATTCCCTAAGCGTGTTTTCTAGAGAGGATGAATTGAGAGACAGGAGCAATGGCGGAGCTCACCACAGCCAGTTACAGCTCTTTTTTCATTACTCAAATAAACATGGTTTTCTGGCTGTAACACAGTCTGTCCTAAGGCTCCTGAAATAGCCTAACACTCAGTACTGGGAATCAATATATGTAGACATATAAGAAAATTAGTCAACAAGGATTCTTTAGCATCTACTGTATACTTCATGCTATAAAGACACTATGTGGTCCTTGTATGCTTACCATTGAGATGAGGAAGACAAGGCTACAGTTAGGAAACAAAATGGGATATACACAATAATGTGCTAAAATACTGTGGCATAGGGAGGTTCTGAGATCAAAGGAAGTGGGAGGAATTGCAGACAGTTTATGGCTAGTTATGTGATCTAGGGATCTTAAGCCTCAGTTTCCTCATCTGTGAAATGGGATTGCTGTGAGGTTAGCACAGGTATAGTGCCAGACACAAATCATGAATAAATATATTTCTTCCTCGTCAGTTGGCTCTTCAAGAATGAATGGCAAAGGCACTTGAGTGGAAGTGAAGAGAATTAACTGTGTCCTGACTAAGACTG
Source organism: Camelus ferus (assembly GCF_009834535.1). NCBI lineage: Eukaryota > Metazoa > Chordata > Mammalia > Artiodactyla > Camelidae > Camelus > Camelus ferus. The sequence continues at coordinate 48,473,523 of NC_045699.1, read as the reverse complement.
TATATTTTGAAGAAACTGTGGGAAATTAGATTTAAATGGTAAGGTCAAGTGGAGTGGCACAGTGGAGGGGAAAAAGAGATTGGGCGGGAATATTATGAAAAGTCTTGCCTTGAAGGAATGAGAAATAGGAACTTGTGAATAATTTTTGATCAGGGAATAACATAATAAAAGGGTCTTGCTGAAAATTAGTTTTTAAAACACAGAAGATTGGGAGGAAACTGGGAGCCAGCTACGTGTACATAATAGTAATCTGACATAGGTCCTAGCCTCCTGGTGGTGGAAGTCAGTGGGTGGACATGACATCTTTAGACTGGGGAAAACAACAACCAAAATTTATCCTTATGTAGCATAACTATTTACCACCTTTGCAATAAAGTCTCCTTTTATTGCAACTTGAAAGGCAAGTACTGGGACACATAAAAATTCAAAATTATTTTACATCTAATTTTCAAAAAGAGGCTTACATACATACATAGACTCAGCTGTTTGAGTTTGGTGGCCCAGTGAAATGTAGAGCATCTTCTAAACACTGATACTTGGCAGTTTACAACAACCAAGGTTAGGCTGTAGCTCAATGTCTCAGGTGTCAGAGAAATCTACCCTGTCCTCTTATGATATACAAGGTTAAGTCATCTTTCTGCAGCTACTTCCAGCTTTCCCTTGTCCTGCTCTGGTCTTACCCTGGGGGAATTTACAAGCCAGAGATGTCAGAGTGTACTTCTTGGTTCCAGGGACACAGTGATTGTCATGTGATACTGAGGTTTATCTTAGCCATTGGACTGACATGAGAAGTATGTTCATTTAAATATGCAGACTGAGTAAAGATCACCTTCAGCAATGCTGGTGTGCATCATCCAATTTGTTGAGGGCTTGAATCAAACAAAAAGGTGAAGGAGGGCAAATTTGCTCTCTCTCCAAGTGGGTTATCCATCTTCTGTCCTTGGGTATCAGTACTCCTGGTCCTTGGGACTCTTTGGGCTCAGACTGAATTACACCATTGGCTTCGTGGTTCTCCACCTTAAGGACAGCATATCGTGGGACTTCTTGTCCTCTATTAATCACATGAGCCAATTCCTATGCTCTCTCTCTCTCTCTCCATCTACTCTATTGGTTTATTGGTTCTGTTTCTTGGGAGAACCCTAGAATGTCTACTAATTAATATTTTGCTTCATCTAGTTTAACTTTCTTTCAAAATTGTTTCATGTGTTAATTCCCACAAGGAATTTGAGTAATGCTATTGTTTAGTCTTTTACTTCAGTTGGGCCCTTAACAAAACCCCAAAAGCCCTCTCCAAGTTTTTGTTTGGTTCTCTCTTCCATTGTCCCTAATTGCTACTCCAAACCTTTACTACTGACAATGCTCCCAACTCTATGCCTCGTGGTGGCCACCTCTCTTCCTTCCCGGATTCTCAAAACATGAATTTGACAATTTTTTGAAGCTGAATCACCTTAAGCGCATTCTATTTCTTCCCCTTTCTCCAACCAGACACTAAATCTGTCCTCCTTCCTTTTTTCCCAAATGGGAGAAAGCCTCCAAAGTAAATTCCTCCAATAGCACTAGAATTCATTTTTGCTTATCTAATAACTCAATTTCCACTTACTCTCCTTTATCTTCAACTTCTCCCTCAACTGGCTATCTGTTCAGAACAGAAAAATACTTATTTTCTTTCTTTAATCTCAATCTACATCTCTCTTTATATTCACAAATAATCTACTTTTTATTCCTTTTTACAGATGAGTAAAATTTAAGTGGGTAAGAATAACTGAGAAAGTGTTGCCAATTATTTTGTAACTGAAGACATACATTCAACAAACCATCCCATAAAATTGCTATTAGTTTATAAAAGGACTTTATTTATTTAAAAGGGGGGCATTATTTCAGAATAAATATGATTTAGGTCTTTAACCAATTTAGTTTTTTTTTTTTTTTTTAACAAAGATACTACGTTGTCCTTGCTTTACCATTTGAATGTAAAACAGTAAACTTCTCTCCGTGAACTGGCAGTATTTGGGAACTGACCTACACTTTTCAGACACTATTTAAGCCCCTGAAAACTGGCTCTTCCTAATTTCAGAATCTGCTGTTATACTTGTTAATGACTTTCTAATTATCCAATCTAAAGGACACTCTTCAACCCTTCCTTGAAGTCTCCGCAGCACTCTTCCAGGCTGCTTTCCTACAACAGTCATCACTACCTACTGGGTTTTGATACTTCTGGTCCTTCCTCCCTCGGTCTCTGAATCTTGCCCATCCACTAAAGAAGAGTGGGCTTCAGGATTCCATCTCTGGATTTCTTTTCTTGCTTTATTCTTTCCTTAAATCTTAATTCATTTCTAAACACTGGTGAATTCCTAAATTAATTTCTAGCCCAGATCTTCTCTGTTCACCATACCCACATCTAGACATCTCTGCTGTCTCACTGATAAACCAAACATTACATGCTCAAAAGCTTCAGTAATTAATCTCCTCACTCCAGACCAGGTGCACCTTTCTCCTCCCCCACCCTCTTAGTGAATAGGTATACCAACCATCCAAACCCACCTTGAATCTTTATTCTGCCTCATTTTCCTCATCCAATTAGCAAGTCTTACTCTTTATTTCTCAAGCTCATCTCCTTTCATTCCAATTGCCTTAAAGATGCCAGAATATCTCAGTCTTTGAACCCTTGTTTTGTGCAGTTTTCTGAGTACAAGATCCATAGATCTAAGGTCAAGAACCAATCTTTTCCCTCCTATTCACTTCCACATTGCCTCGAGTTAAAATGAGGGCATCACAAGATGTGTGTTGTGTGTGTAGTATTTGGAAAGGTACACACACACACACACACCCCACAGTTAAAATACATGGAAAACCTTACCACAGAATTTCAGGCAGAATGAAGCCATCTCTTCAGCATGACAACTCTTGTTTATGGGCAGGCTTCCCTCCTGCCACATTCCAAACACCAAGCAACCAGGACCTCACTCTGTAGGTACCAGGTCCTCCCACAACGCCCTGTTGTCAGACAGTATTTCTCTCTCCCAGTACTTATCTTTTAGTCTCATCTTAAGCATCATCTCCTCTTGAAAGATTTAACTTTCTCCTTTCCTACTCTTCTAGGCACTTCATATCCCTCTCTAGAGCCTTCTGCATTATTTCTATCATTTTCTTGGAAAATAGCAGTGAATATTGCAATGGACTTGCTTTAATAATTTTTTTAAAAATCATCTTTTTTGGTTATGCTTTTTATAAGCAATGAACTGTACATACAGGCAAGAATTGTTTCACTGTTACTGAAGCTTGGAGCTGTTGCTCCAGATTCACATCCAAGAATGTGAAAAATTAGGTATTTTTAGGAGGAATATTTCACACAACCATGGCCCCAAATTATGAGGTCAACAAGAGCCAGAGCTTCCGCTCGGCAAGATAAACCATATATGGAAGAATGCAATTCCAGCAAAAAGCGTAAGAAATGTTTTAGTGTGCATGTAGCAAAAACATACACTTTGCATTTTTCAAAATACAGAGAACAGGTCTAAGAACTTCATTATTAGTTGCAACCTTGGACTGGAAACCACTAGTGCAGAGTAAGTAAAATGGGAAATTTAGGGCAGGAGGGTAATTTTATTTAAAAATCGAGTGCATTATCAGTTACTTTTTGTACTTTTCATTGGGCCACAAACTGTTTTGAAGTTAGCTATTTGGTAACTATGAGTGCTTAATTTGAATAAGGGAGTGCACAAGACGTGTTATTTCTACACATACCATAACATCCACATTTACATATGCACACACACATACATATTGAGAGATGGGAAGATGAAAGTTTGAAGGTGATGTTTAGAATGTCTAGGGTGTAGGAGAAAGGGAGGTCTTTTACCTAAACTATTAGGAAGTTAGAATTACAAGAGTGCTGGTGATCTGGAATTTTATACTCAGAAACTAAATACATGGACTTAACCTTAACTATACTATCCCAGAAAAAGTAACAAATCAGAGGTAGATCAAGAGAGAGCAACTTCCTTTAAATCCTTGATTCTAATTTTTAAATGCAGTAATATATTGGACAGCATAGATTTTTACCCTAGAGTAACAAAGAACTCTTACACAAAGCAAAAAACAAAACAGGTTTAATGATTAGAACAGATGAATTAATAGGTTTATAATAACCTAAGGGGAGCGCTACAACCAGAAATACGGATTTTAAAATGGCATGCAAAGTCTAGTTACCATAAAAAACCAAAGCAATATCAAAATATCTCAGCTTCCTAGCATAGACTCCAGGTCTTTTTATTTCCAACTCGTGGTAATTAAAATATTTACACTTTCACATGCTACTAGTAGTGGAGGAATAAGATTATCTGTCTAGGACCACAAATATCTTTCACAGATGGGAGGGCACAAAAAGAACAGTGTCTTCCTCCACCTTTTTGGGCCCATCTTGAAAAAAAGGCACTCCCAAAGGTTCCTTGGTAACACCTTCGCTAGGTTTGTTAATTACTCACATAATCTTTATGTTTACATGTAAAGTTAATGGTCCACTCATTTCATAGATTTGGGAATCACATGGCATTAAAACTGCCTTTAGCTCACATGCCAAACAACTGGCTTTCTTAACAATGACAGAACTTTGGACACCAGTTTCAAAAAAAAAAAAAAAAAAGGAACCACTATATATTATGGTCTCAATAATTACTCTAATTTTCTAACATCAGCTGCTTCCAGCTCCCCTACACCAATGTAACTTTGTTCTTCTCCCTTTACTGATTATAACTAAGTGCTCTGAACCTGGGTTTAACCTTTCTGCTGAAAAATTTGTTAAAGAAAGATGTTTAAATTATTGAGTCTTTCTCTGTTTCTTTCAAAACAAAGAGTAATGAAAATTTCCAATTGCCCTTGGGCAGTTGTCCATTATTCACAGAATCTATAGAAACCATTTGCCTGAGGCCGAAGAGAATCTGCTTTATCACTAATCTGACTCATGGTGAGCCATACCGAAACTGCACTTGGGTAGCTTGGCTCAAGTCAAACTGAGCTTAAGTATTTCTCTACATTTACTGCATCCATGTAGTGTGCAGTTTTTGATGCTGAGTAAGAGATATGCGGCAATTGAAGGCTTCACCACAAGCATCACATTCATGGGTCTCTTGGCTTTTCACTTCTGTGTGGATCTTCTGATGGTTGACAAGGCTGCGCTGTTGACTAAAACTTTTGTCGCACTTCTCACACTTATAAGGTTTTTCTCCTGTGTGTATTCTCTGATGCTGGATAAGGCCTGAGTTCCGACTAAAGGCCTTCCCACATTCATCACATTTATGGGGTTTATTACCTGTGTGAACACCTTGATGTCGAATAAGATTACAAAGTTGACTAAAACTTTTGCCACACTGTCTGCATAGATAGGGCCTCTCACCAGTGTGGATTCTCTGGTGTTCAATAAGGAATGAGCTCCGACTGAAGCTTTTCCCACACACAGTACATAGGTAGGGCTTTTCACCAGTGTGGATTCTTTGATGTTGTACGAGATGAGCACTGACACTAAAAGTTTTCCCACATTCATCACATTTGTAAGATTTTTCCTTAGGGTAGACTTCCTGCTGTATAACAAGACTGCAATTTGGATCAAAACTTTCCTTAGTTTCGTTGTATGAGTAAGTCTTCTCTCTGGTGTGGATTCTCTGATGCTGAATAAGACCTGAGCTTCTACTAAAGGCTTTTCCACATTCCTCACATTTATGGGGTTTGTCTCCTGTGTGAATTCTCTGATGCCGAGTAAGGTTGCAAAGCTGACTGAAGCTTTTCCCACACTCTTTGCACTGATAAGGTCTTTCACCTGTATGGATCCTCTGATGTTCAATAAGGAATGAGCTCCGACTGAAGCTTTTTCCACATTCAATACAAAGAAAAGGCTTCTCACCAGTGTGAATTTTTTGGTGTTGTATAAGGTATGTGCTTAATCTAAAGGCTTTCCCACATTCACCACATTTATGAGGTCTTTCCCCAGTGTGAATTCTCTGATGTTCAACAAGTAATGAATTTCGACTAAAGCTTTTCTTACATTTGGTACAGTGATAGGGTTTCTCACCAGTGTGAGTTCTCTGATGTTCAATCAGGTGTGACTTCCAACTGAAGGCCTTCCCACAGTCACTACATTTATGGGGTTTCTCACCTGTGTGAATTCTTTGATGTTTAACAAGGCTCCTTCTCTGGCTGAAGCTCTGTTTACACTGATTACACTGATAGGGTCTCTCTCCAGTGTGGATTCTCTGATGTCTAATAAGAGTTGAGCTCACACTAAAGGTTTTTCCACAGTAATTACACTCATAGGGCCTTTCCCCAGTGTGAATTCTCTGATGTTCAATAACAAATGAACTGCGACTAAAACTTTTCCCACATTCATTACATTGAAAAGGTTTCTCACCAGTATGGACCCTTTGATGTTGAATGAAATGGGCCTTGCGGACAAAACCCTTTCCACATTCTTCGCATTTATGACATTTCTCTTCTGAGTTTGGTCTCTTACGGATAATATTAGTGTTTCCTCTGAACATTCTCTGTTCCTGGGTCAAGGATTCCCTTGGTATTTCCCATAAGAAGATTCCTCTCTGTTTATCTAACCTCCCAACAAGTTCAAAGGTTTCTCTACCCATAGGATCCTGGTCAATTTCACTTTTGATTCTTGTAACTATTACACCCTGTGGTTCCACTTCTTCCTCAATCTCCTCAATTTCTTGTTTCACAGTTGGCTCCTCATCCTTATCTCTGTTCAAAACATCTGGAATAAAAAATGGAAAACAGAAACATCAGCTAAGCTCTTTGTCAGTAAGAAAAAACTGTCAGAAAAAAACAAGATAATTAAGATAAATTAAGTTAGTATGTCCATAAAATGTAGTTTACCACATCACAGTATCTTTGTGATGATTAAATTAGTTCATATACATGAAGCATTTAGAACAGTACCTGGCAAAGAGTACAATCTATATAAATATTATTTAGTATTAGTTATATAATGAAATGAAATGTTTTTTCTTGGAGAGAGAGTATGAAGAGTGTTTATGAGGCACAGAACACATCAAGAGAAGCAAGCAGAGTTGGGAGGAAGGGCTGATAAGTCAACTGTGAACTATGGAAAGTAAGATGGGCCAAAAAAGAAATAAAACAGATAGTGGTGGGATAAACTGGTCGATCAAGGAAGAAAGGATAACATGGGAAGACAATAGTAGGTTCAGGAAAATTTAGGATGAGGTAGTAGTATTGGAATGTGAGTAAACCAAATAACTGATAGAAAGGAATGCATAAAATAATGCTGAGAAGGATAAAAGACAAAAACCAGGGAAAACAACAATTCATTAATAAGAACTTATTGTGATCAAAAGCATTCTAGGCATTTTATGAGTCAGGATTCAGATGTAAAGACAAGAAGACCCTACCAAATGGAATGGGTAAAAAGTACAAACAGGGGAAGAATATATGATAAAGAAAATATTAAGTAAAGCAGCTCCTATACCAAGAGACAAATGGCTTTGAAAAAGGGGTTGAAGTGACATGGAATCTATGATATAGAAAGACAGAAAAAAAATATAAAGGAACGTGGTCAGAGCTAATGGAAGAAACAAAAAAAAAGAGCAGTTCTACTATAAAATCTGATTTCTGTTTCCAGCATTTAGAGAAACTTCTCATTAAATCACCAATGACTTTCAAGTAACAAATACAATGGACATCTTCCATTCCTTATTTTACGTAGCAGCATCTGACACTGTTGACTACTCCCATTTCTTGACATTACTTTTGGTTTCTATGCTATTATATTCTAGTTCCCTCCCTACTTCTTTGGCCTTTTCTAATACATTTCCCTTATGTATTTCACTTCCTTTGTCAACTGTTTAAGGTTATTGTTACTCATGTTTACATCCTTATCTTGCACTATATACATACTCTCTATATATTGCTACTTAGATGTTTCCAAAAGTGCTCAAAATTAACGTGGTCATCATCATCTGCTGTCATGTGTCTCCACCTCTAATCATCCTCCCTTGAGAGACATCACCATCCATTACCCTTAGATCCCAAAGCAGGAATTCACCCTAGATTTCTCCCTTCCCCTTACTATTAATCAATCACAAAAATCAATGATTCTACTCTCTAGCATTTGCTTTCTTTCTGTGTTTTCCCTGGGTTACTGCAAAAACCATCTAATAATCCTTGGCTCTGGTCTTTAGGCCACATCTATTTCACTGAATCCCCAGAGAGGTTTTCATAAAATGGAATTCTAATCATGTCACCACCAGTAGATTCACTAGCACTCCATCATCTCTAAAATCAAATCAATTCTCTCTACACTATGATATTCAGCACTTCATAAGGTCTCTAAGCTTCAACTCACCCTCCTACCAGGCTCTCACACTTAAGCGGGCAAATTGCTTGTGTTACAGTCTTTTATGCGATTTCTTTGCATATCTTTTACTAAATGTCCCCCAGCATTGCTTACTTGGGAAACTCTTGGTTTCTCTTTAAGATTCAATGCAAAGTAACAGTTCCCCTACAAACCCCTCACTAAGTCCACTAGGCAGATTTAGGTGTTCTGTTTTTGATCACCAGCCCTTGTCCATACTGCATTACAGCTATTATTACACTGTACTTTTTAAACTGTCTCTTCCATTGGATTGTCTTCATAATGTTTACCCAGTGGATACTATTTCAGAGTTTTACTTAAAAGAATAAGACAAAATTACATTATTTGCAGAGGATATGAATGCCTACCTAAAATTCCTAAAAGAATTAAATGAAATATAATAGTGATAACAGGACTAATATATAAAACAAATACTGGTTCTTACTACCAAGTATAACAGTTAGTAAATATTACATAAAAATAAAATATGCTCTTCATGAAAATAAAAACCAAAAAACCTAGGAATAAATCTAAGACCCAAGAAATGCAAGATCCATAAAAATAACCCATAAAATTTTTCCTGAAGGACATGGCCAACCAAACTGCTAAAAAGATTCAATTACAAGAATCTTATTTCTTCCCAAACCAACTTATATACCTCACTGTATTCCAATCAAAATTCTATGCACCAATTAAAAAAACCCCAATGAATCTAAATTTCAAACGGAAAAATGCAGAAAGCTAGTTAAGTATAGTTGACTCTTGAACAACATGAGGATGAGGGGCACTGACCCTCCACCCTGTTGAAAATCCACGTATAACTTTACAGTCAGCCCCCTATATCCGTGGTGCAGCACCTGTGGATTCAACCAACTGTACATCATGCAGTACTGTAGTTCCTATTTAGTGAAAAAAATTCATATATAAGCAGACTCACACATTTCAAACCTATGTCATTCAAGGGTCAACTGTATATTCTGAGAGAGAGTATTAAAGTGACTTAACCTTACCAGACATAAAATGTAACATATTGCTGAAGTAAATAAAACAGAGAGGCACTTGCATGAAAACAAATAGGTCAAACAGAGAGACAGGTAAGATAAAGTGAGTCTAGGCTTCCACACAGAGCAGCCTAGAAATGACTAGCCATTAGACCCCGCTTGGTAGCTGTGATCACCCTCTGAGGTATCTGCATGCTTGTATTGTATGTTCCCGTCTGTGGTCATAGCTAATTTGTCTAGAGTAGTCAGTTGACTCAAACTGCATTTCTCCTAGTTTTCTAGGTAAAAGCATGAGAGAATGGAGCAGGACTTGCATTCCTAGGCCCAGCACAGTGCTTTATAACTACTTATTGAGTGAATGAGCAGTTGGACAAATAACTGGAGAGAGACTATAACCAAAGAAGAGAAACACTGATTTTAAGGTCTTGTAGGTATAGCAAGTCCCAGTTCTGTCAAGGTCCAATCTGGCTCAAGTAGTCTGAGCCAGTTAAAACTGATAAAGTCTATTTCAACTGAAAGAAACAAAAGATCAAGAACTGAGAGATCAAGCTGTCAGCTGTATCATCAATGGAGTTATTAGAGTTTTTAAAGAAAAATCAGCATGGTAAGAGTAGGTATGACTGAAGAGGCAAACTTACAAAGCTAGAAGAGTTGTGTTAATAAGTAAAGCAACAAGATGAAGTGGAGGAGAAACACTGTAGGGGAATAACTGAGTAACTGTAATCTCTCTTCAAGGGAGCACTCATCAAGGAGATGGAGGTAAGTCTATACAGGAGGCAGGAGAAATAACTGACGAAAATCTGTATTTCAGCTAAAATAGAGACTGAAAGTAGAAGATCACAGATGGGCTCACTGTCATGCCTTTGTCTATATGGTACTCACATTTTACAGTATGAGGCACAGGCAAGGCTGGGCATTTGCCTGGTGTTATCAACCAGGACACCATATGTGTGGCTAAAGCTGTCAGTGACTCAGAGACACCATGGCATAATGGAAAAAACAAACAAAAAACCCAGCAAAAAACAAAAAGCAGCTGATATGGCTGGAGACTGAAGTGGTGTGCAGGAAATAATGGATGAGGCTAGAAAGTTAGGCAGGGGCTATATAGGGAGGTCCTGGTATATAGGACAAGAAATTAAGATTTTTATCCTTTAAACTATCAGGAATCACCAGAAGTTTCAAGAGGTTAACTAACACAAAATCACTTTGGTGGCAATAAAGAGACTATATTAGAAGAAAGGGGGACTGGAGGCAAGGGGCTAGTTTATAGGCTAATGCAATAATCTTGTCAAGAAGTACTGAGTCTTAAGTATATTCATTCAATCACACAAATATTTAAGAAGCATATAATATATGCCTGGCTCTATGTTAAGTGCTGGAGAAATCAAATGAAAAAAATATATAGTTACTGTCCTAATGAAGATCAGTCTGTTTAGAGAAATAACATAAAAAATGATTATAATACACTGTAATAAATTCAACAATGGAAGTGTATGCAAGGTAGCACAGAGAAAGGAGTGCTGAATTCTGAAGAGGAGGCCCTTGAGATCTTCATGGATTATCTGAGATTTGCCACATGTGGGTTACTTATGTGATCTTCTAAAGAAGATGACTAAGAAGTTGAAGCTCAACAGAAAAGATAATGACAATGATGATAAAGATAGCAATCGACATTTATGCTGTACTTACTACATGCCGGTCAGTGTCCTAAGAGCTTTACATATATTAACTGAATTAATGCTCACAATAACCCTAAAAGGGAAGTGCTATCATTACTTCCATTTTATAAAAAAAAAAAAAAGAAACCAGCACAGAAAGGTGAAGTCATTCACCCATGATCACAAGGCTAGCAAGTGGTGGAACCAGGGTTTTTACTTAGGCAGCTTAGCTCTCTCAGGTGGAGATAAAGATTTGATTTGGGACTTATCATTGTGTAGCAGTAGCTGATGACCTGAGTACCAAGAAGGTCTGCCATGGAAAGTATATAGACTAAGAGGAAATCTGAGAATGCAAGGCAATGAAAGGAAGCAATAAAGAGTTTCAAATATCTATAAAGAGGTGGAATTAAGCACAATCCAGAAAGCGTCTACTGCATTTGACAGTTGGGTTACTATAGACCAATGTTAAACAACTGAAGGCAAGTGGTAGAGGCAAGAAGGTGGTGCTTAGAGATAATGGGAGGTAAAGAAGTATAGAACAAACATTAACTACTGATACAAAAACTTGGCCATGAAGTGAACGAGTAGTTTTAGGTTACAGGGAGCTGCAACAGAGACTGGCTCAAATGAGAGGTCTTCCCGTCCTTCTTGCCTCAACTGGAAGAGCCATGAACATATCTATCATCAGAATAAAGTAGCAGGGGAGAAAGAACAGAGACCAAAGCTATAAGAGAAAAAAAGAAGAATGATGGGTGAGTTCTTGGAGAATGTGAAAAGTTAGGCAAACTTAAATATGCAGATGAGTGGCAGAAAAGTTGAGAGTTCATGTTTAGTGGCCTCTCTCTTCTCTGTGAAACAGAAGGTGATGTCCACCATTGAGTGATGGACCCAAGAAAACTCTTTTCAGCTTTTGAAATAGTCACTAAAAGGATCAGGGACAGGAGCAAATCAAAGCTAAAAAAGTTGCTGAGATACAAAAACCCAGTGGAGACTAGAAGAAAGAGAAGCCGTGCATATATACAGGGCATCAATCCTTTTGGTTAAAGAATTTCTCCTGCTGTGTTTAGCAATTCAGGTAGGAGAAAAGAAGACAGATTTTATAACCAGCACAGGATGTCAAGTTTGAGAATGGGTAGAATGTAACGACAAGGCAGCAGGGGAGCATGATGGTGATCAATTTATATACAGGTCCATGGAGTAGATGAGGTGAAGTCAGGGGGGTACTGAGAGCCTGGAGGGAAAAAGAAGTCAAGGAATAGGAAACATTAAGAATAAATAGGTTGATAGGATAGGAGTAGGAGAGGTAGAAAGGTAGGAAGTTATAGTAAGTTCCACATGGGCAGAGATCATGTCTGTTTTGGTCACCTGTTTAGTTACAGTCAATAAACATCTACGGCCTGAATAAACATAAGACCATTAGTCAAAGAATAATATATTGGGGTTTAAGATTTGCCTGCTATGACAAAATTGAGGGTATGATCATTGATGTGAGTTGTTGAATAAAAATGGAAAGCAGGATCCCTGAAGAAAATATGGTCAAGATACAGTGAGGCTTAAGTAATGACTGCATCTTCGATGGTGTGGGTTAACATAGAGAAGACTCTGAAATGTGACAAAGTCTACGTGTTAGGGACCAAAAAAAAGTTGACAGGTGAGAGTGAAAAGGGACTGAGTGGGTAGTGAGACTGCTGAGGGCTCAAAGGAGAGAAATTTTGTTTCAAGGTGGGAAACTAGTGCTTTGGGAACAGTTCTGAAAAGCTAGGAGAACAATCATTTTTCCCGTTCAGGCTTGAGACAAAGGATGGTGAAGGAAGAAGATGTGGGAGAATAAGCAGCCCCTGCCAGAGCAGTGGTGTCCTTGGGAAAGTGCCAGGTTTCAGTTAAGGCCAGGAGGGGTAGGGAACATTTTGTGAAGAGGAACAGGGGCTCCAGAAGGCAGAGTGAAAAGGGGTGGGAGGAAAGCAGTGGGAGGATGAGCCAGGAGGGAAAGTACAGAGCAATATGGGAATGAGATTATGAAGATAGGAAGCCAGAAAGGCTTATATTTTGGTCATTGAAAGCATGCTAGGGATGAGAGTCATGGAACCAATTCATGGCTGAGAGGTTTGAATCAGAACTTTGGAACAAAGTAGTTTGGTACGGTACAGGTTCAAGTGTTCTGATTTCTTAGTTTCTTAGATATTTTCATCAGAAACAGCAGATCCTTACCTAGTGAGACCAGGTTTCCATAATTCTCCATCATGACATCTTTATACAGGCTTCTCTGAGCTGGTTCCAGATAATCCCACTCCTCCTGGGTAAAAAACACAGCCACATCCTCAAATGTCAGCAACCCCTGAAATAGTACGATTTCTGTAGTCAGTTCTTGTTGTCTCAAGGACAATTCTACCACTAAAAGTAGCAGAAGCAGTCACTTATCAGAGCCAGGTAGGCTAGGAGGAACACAAATACCTAAAGAGTTCCAAATGGGGCCCAATTCTGGGAACTGACAGAATTCAGACAGGCATCTCAAATTAGAGCCCAACTGAGCTGGGTCCTTGCCCTCTGTAGAGAAGAGCCTAAGCATAAGGCTTTCTGGGTTTACTAATTATGCCCTAATATTTTAACTTCAGTAAACTGCCCCAAGGCCTTCCCAAGTTTCCTGCACCTCATTGCCCCGTTCCAGTTCACTATTTGCACTGTCTTGAGACTCTTTTCAATTCAATTTCGTAAAGTTCGCTAAGCATCTAGCTTGGGTCCAAGCATCGCGACAGGTGCAAAAGACACAGGGGAGGGTCAAAAAAGGTGCCTCACCTAGAAGAACTCATAAATGAGAACGGTAGTTGAGAGCATCACTAATTTTCTTCAGATGGTTTATCAAGTTGCTCTTGAAAAAAGGAGTCAGTGGGCAGTTTGATCGCGAATCGCACCCCAGTGCACCACGGAATACTTCTTGCACCGCTCTGGCTCTAAAGACCGCGACCCGAGGCGGGGGGGGGGGGGGGGGGGGCGGTGGCGCGGCCTAGCTCGGTAGTGGAGAAAGAACGGGGATACCCGGAGGGGCGACTTACCTTGGGCTCCGGCGGGGGGCTCCGGGAGGCCATCTCTCGGTCTCGGACAGAAAATCAGGGCAGGAACCTGAGGTGACCGCACGAAAAGGAGCCTCTGCCAAGGCCTACCCGATCGCTGAAGATTAGGCCCGATGAAGGCGAGGCCTCCAGGCTGGATCTGGCCAGGTCCTGCCTCGGTCCCAGAGCGGTCACGACCCCAGTAGCATGTCACAACCGCTACTCGGCCACCCTCCACCCCCAAATTCCCTCCACTGTCTGACTGCGCAGCCTTCCAGGCCTTGCTAGAGCCTCCTCCCGGTTGCCAGTTCCCCCTCCTTTCAGTCAAGGAGCGCTTTGACCGCCCGCCCCCGGACCAGAAGGCGTCACCCGGAACCTTCCCGGGACACCCCCTAACTACAACTCCCGTCATGCTCTGAAAGAGCGCCTGGGTCGAGCCTCCGTCGACAACGGCTACCGGACTACAGTTCCCGGCGTGCAAAGGGCGAGGGAGGAGCCGCCGGCGAGTCTAACAGGAAAAAAGGAACATCGGCCACTAAGCTTACATGCGATTGGCTGACCTTGGTGCGTCCTTTGGGGGCGGAGCTCTTGGTCCGAAGCTCTGGCTCGAAGCTCTCCTCGAAGATGGCGGCGCTCAGGTTGTCCGGCGTTACCAGAAGAGGCCTCACGTGGATAGTCTTAGGGGCGCCACGCAGAGAATTTTGGTCTCAGTTCAGGTAAAGCAGAAGGTTAGGCGGTGGGTTGTGCTAACGGAAAGGCGAGAAACTGAGAAGGATGAAAGGGCGAATTCAAAAGGGAGTGTCGTGCTGTTAACTCGGGACCCTGGTTCTGCGCCTGACCAAGGGAAAGGACGAGAAAGTGCCCGAGGGTTCTAAGTTCTGAAGTTGCAGCGCCGGTTTCCGCGAGTGATAGGTTCCAGTCACTTCTCTTGGCCTTAGTTTACTCATCTTAGAACTGAAATATCCTCTCTTTCCCCTTCCCCTTCACTCGTTAATTTATTAATCAAACAGTACTGACCCTGTGTTACAGGCACCGAGTGCCGTGTTGTATCAGGAAACAAATGACTCGTTTGGGACGAGCAACTCAATATGAATATGAAAGTGCTCGGGGAACTAAATTCATTTGCTAGTGGGTATTTCTTCACAAGCAAGATTCGAGGATAAGTGCAGCGTCCTCATTTTGTTCGTTTGTTCGTGCGTTGATTGACTCGGCATGTAGTTATTAGACGCCTATTCGGGCCCAGCTTCTCAAAGTAGGATACAGCAGCGGAAACAAAGTGCCTTTTCAGAGCGTTAGTACTCTGACAAATGAGGAAACTGAGGTCCCACAGAAAGGAAATATTTTGCTAAGAGTCAGAAAACAAGTTAATGGCAGATTTTCCTGACTCCCCATCTACTAATATTCCCACAGTGCAATTTTGTGAAGGTAAATCCATTTGACTCAGCGTTAGGAGATAAAAACTTGCACGAACCTCAGAGAACAATGTATGCCCTCTTAGGTTTCAAACAAAAACTGCTTCAGTCCAAAAGGGTTTTTGTCATCAGCTCATGTATTTATTAGCTTCCCTTCTTTTTTCGTTAATATTTATTAGTATTTCTCAAATCTCCTACAAGTTTCATTCACTCATTCAGCAAGTATTTTTAGAGTCTCTACTATATGTCCCGTGTCTAGATGTGAGGGATACAGTTTTTAATAAGACAGACAAGATCTTTGTCCTTATAGAGCATATGTTTTGGCAGAGGAAAAAAAAATGAACAAATATAGAATATAATTTCAGAAAGTAGTCAGTTATGAAGAAAACTAGAGCAGTACAGGTGCACCTTGGAGATACTGTGGTTGGTTTCCAGAGCACTGCAATAAGGCGAATCTCTCAATTCAGCATGTTACACGAATTTTTTGTTTTGCCAGTGCATTTAAAGTTATGCATACACTACACTGTACTGAGTTAAAAGCAATAGCATGTCTAAAAAAAAATAAATGTGTCTTAGTTAAAAAATACTTTTTGCTAAAAAATGCTAACCATCTTTAGAGAATTGTAATCTTTTTGCTGGTAGAGGGTCTTGCCTCAATATTGATGGCTGCTGACATTTCAGGGCAGTGGTTGCTGAGGGTTGGGGTGTCTGTGGCAATTTCTTAAAATAAGGCAGCAAAGTTTACTGCATGGATTGACTCTTGCTTTCATGAATGATTCCTCTGTAGCATGCATTTCTGTTTGAAAGCTTTTTACTCACAGTAGAACTTGAACTTTCAATATTGGAATCTATCAATCCTCTCAAACTGTGTCCCATCTTTTTTTTTTTTTTTTTCTTCTTTTTTAAGGACAAGGTTCTGTCTGTACTGAAGTCATAAGCATCATTTTCCTCTTCAGTCATTTTATCAAAGACAAAAGATCATGCAGACTGCTCATCTGCCTGAGACTCCTCAATCAGTTGCCCCTTCTTTAGCAACTATGTTTATGTAACATTGTAAATCCTTTGTTGTCTTTTCAACACTCTCCACAGCATCTTTAGCAGGAGTAGATTCCATCTCAAGAAACTATTTTCTTTGCTCATCCATAAGAAGCAACTCCTCAAAGTTGGGTTTTTATCATGAGACTGCAGCAATTCAGTCACGTATTTAGGGTCTATTTCTAATTCTGGTTCTCTTGCTGTTTCTACTACATCTGCAGTTACTTCCTCTATTGATGTCTTGAACCCCTAAAATTCATCCATGATAGTTACAACCAACTTCTTCCAAACTCCTGTTAACATTGATATTTTGGCATCTTTCCATGAATCAGTAATGTTCTTAATGGCCTCTAGAGTGGTGAATCCTTTCTAGAAATTTTCAACTGATTTTGCCGAGATCCATCAGAGCAATATCCATGGCAGCTATGACCTTAACAAAATGTATTTCTTTTTTTTTTAATTTGATGAATTTTGACAGACATATACACCCATGAAACCACCACCACCATCAAGATAGCTAACATTTCCATCACTCCCCAAGAGGTGCAATTTTTGAATTTCCAATTTATCCCTTCCCACCCCCTTTAACCCCTGGTAACCATAAGTTTGTTCTTTATGTCTGTGAGCCTGTTTCTGTTTTGCAGATAAATTCATTTGTGTCCTTTTTTTAAGATTCCACATATAAGCAATATCATACATACATTTCTCTCTCTTTCTGCTTCACTTAGGATGACGATCTCTAGGTCCATCCATGTTATGCAAATAGTAATTTTATTTTTTATGGTTGAATAGTATTCCGATACATATATAATATTATATATATATATATATATATCTCACACATACACACCACATCTTCTTTATCTGGTCATCTGTTGATGGACATTTAGGTTGTTTCCATATCTTGGCTATTGTAAATACTGCTGCTGAGAACATTGGGGTGAATGTGTCTTTTTGAATTATATTTTTCTCTGGATATATGCCCAGGAGTGGGATTGTTGGATCATACAGCAGTCTAGTTTTAGTTTTTTAAGGAACCTCCATACTGTCCTCCATAGTGGCTGCACCAATTTACATTCCTACCAACAGTGTAGGAGGACTTCCTTTTCTCCACACCCTCTCCAGCATTTATTGTTAGTGGACTTTTTAGTGATGGCTATTCTGACTGGTGTGAGGTGATACCTCATTGTAATTTTGATTTGCATTTCTATAACAATTAGTGATGTTGAGATCTTTTCATGTACTTGTTGGCCATCTGGATGTCTTCTTTGGAGAGACGTCTATTTAGGGCTCCTGCCCATTTTTTGATTGGGTTGCTTTTTTTGATATTAAGCTGTATGAGCTATTTGTATATTTTGGGAATTAGTCCTTTGTTGGTCACATAATTTGCAAATATTTCCTCTCATTCTGTAAATTGTCTTTTTGTTTTGTTGATGGTTTCCTTAGCTGTGCAAAAGCTTTTAAGTTTAATTAGATCCCATTTGTTTATTTTTGCTTTTATTTGCATTACCACAGGAGCTGGTTCAAAAAATACATTGCTAAGATTTTTGTCCAAGAATGTTCTGCCTATGTTTTCCTCTAGGAGTTTTATAGTATCTGGTCTTACATTTAGGTCTTTGATCCATTTTGAGTTTATTTTTGTATATGGTGTTAGAGAATATTCTAATTTCAGTCTTTACAGGTAGTTGTCCAGTTTTCCCAGCACCACTTATTGAAGAGACTTTTCTCCATTGTATATTCTTGCCTCCTTTGTCATTGATTAATTGACCATAAGTGCATAGGTGTATTTCTTTCTATCCTGTTCCATTGATTTATATGTCTCTGTTTTGTGCCTGTACCATACTGTTTTGATTACTATAGGTTTGTAGTATAGTCTGAAGTCAGAGATTGTGATTCTCCCATCTCCATCCTTCTTTTTCAAGATTGTTTTAGCTGTCTGGAGTCTTCTTTGTTTCTATACAAATTTTAACATTTTTTGTTCCAGCTTGGTGAAAAATGTCATTGGTAATTTGATAGGGATTGCATTGAATCTGTATATTGCCCTGGGTAGTATGGTCATTTTAACAATATTGATTCTTCCAACCCAAGGACACCGTATATCTTTCCATTTGTTTATGTCGTCTTCAGTTTCTTTCATTGGTGTCTTACAGTTTTCGGAGTACAGGTCTTTTGACTCCTTGGGTAGGTATATTCCTAGGTATCTTATCCTTTTTGGTGCAATGGTAAATGTATTGTTTCCTTAATTTCTTTTTCTGCTATTTCATTGTTAGTGTATAGAAATGCAACTGGTTTCTGTACATTAACTTTGTATCCTGCAACTCTACCAAATTCATTGATGAGTTCTAGTAGTTTTCTGGTCGCTTCTTTAGGGTTTTCTATGTATAGTATCATGTCATCTGCAAACAGTGACAGTTTTACTTCTTCATTTCCAATTTGGATTCCTTTTATTTATTTTTTTCTTCTCTTGATTGGCTAGGACTTCCAAAACGATGTTTAATAAAACGGGCGAGAGTGGACATCCTTGTCTTGTTCCTAATCATAGATGAAATGCTTTCAACTTTTCCCCATTAAAGTATGTTAGCTGTGGGTTTGTCACATATGATCTTTAGTATGTTGAGGTATGCTCCATCTGTGCCCACTATCTAGAGAGTTTTCATCATAAATGGATGTTGAATTTTAGCAAAAGCTTTTTCTGCATCTGTTGAGATAATCATATGGTTTTCATTCTTCAATTTGTTAATGTGGTATATCACATTGATTGATTTGCAGGTATTGAAAAATCCTTGCATCCCTGGGATAAATCCCACTTGAACATGGTGTATGATCCTTTTAATGCATTATTGGGGTCGATTTGCTAGTATTTCGTTGAGGATTTTTGCATCTATATTCATAAGTGATATTGGCCTTTAATTTTCTATGTGATATCTTTGTCTGGTTTTGGTATCAGGGTGATGATGGCCTCATAGAATGAGTTTGGAAGTGTTCCTCCCCGTGCGATTTTTTGGAATAGTTTCAGAAGGATAGGTGTTAATGCTTCTCTAAATGTTTGGTAGAATTCACCTGTGACGCCATCTGGTCCTGGACTTTTGCTTGTTGGGAGTTTTTTTTAATACTGATTCAATTTCAATACTGGTAATCGGTCTATTCATATTGTCTATTTCTTCCTGGTTCAGCCTTGGCAGATTGGCAGATTGTACCTTTTTAGGAAATTTTCCATTTCTTCTAGGTTGTCTTTTTTGTTGGCATATAGTTGCTCATAGTAGCCTCTTATGATCCCTTGTATTTCTATGGTGTTGTTTGTAACCTCTCCTTTTTCATTTCTGATTTTATTAATTTGGGCCCTCTCCCTTTTTTCCTTGATGAGTCTGACTAAAGGTTTATCAATTTTGTTTATCTTTCCAAAGAACCAGCTTTTAGTTTCATTGATCTTTTCTATTGCTTTTTGTCTCTGTTTCATTTATTTCTGCTCTAATCTTTATGATTTCTTCTGTTAACTTTGGGTTTTGTATGTTCTTCTGTCTCTAGCTGCTTTAGGTGTAAGTTTAGGTTGTTTACTTGAGATTTTTCTTGTTTCCTAAGGTAGGCTTGTATCACTATAAACTTCCCTCTTAGAACTGCTTTTACTGCATTCCAGAGATTTTAGATTGTTGTGTTTTCATTTTCATTTGTCTCAAAGTATTTTTTAATTTCTTTGATTTCTTCAGTGATCCATTGGTTACTTAGTAGCATATTGTTTAGCCTCCACATGTTTGCAGGTTTTTTTGCAGTTTTTTCCTTGTTTTTCTTGTATTTCTTAATATATTTGTATTGATCTTGATCCATGGGCTGCAGGATGGATTCTCTGTTAGCTGGCATGAAAACAGCATTAATCTCGTACATCTCTGTCAGAGCTATTAAGACCAGGTGTATTGTCAATGAACAATAATATTTTGAAATATTTTTTCTGAGCAGTAGGTCTCAACAGCAGGCTTTAAATATACAGTAAATCATGTTGTAAAGGGATGTGCTGTCTTCCCAGCTTTTTTGTTTCATTTATAGAGCACAGTCAAAGTGAATTTAGCATAGTTCTTTTTGGGGGAGCCAGGGGGAGATTAGGTTTTTATTTATTTATTTTAATGGAGGTACTGGGGATTGAATCCAGGACCTCATGCATGCTAAGCATGTGCTCTGCTACTGAGCTATACTCTCCCCTTGAATTTACTGTAATTCATAAGGGCCCTAGATGGTAAATGAGCATTGGCTTCTAGTCACCAGCTATGTTAGCCTCTAACAAGAGTCAGCCTGTTCTCTGAAGCTTTTAAGTTAAGCATTAACTTCTCTTCTCTAGCTATGAAAGTCCTAGATGGCATCTTCCAATACAAGGTTGTGTTGTCTACATGGAAAATCTATTGTTTGGTGTAGCCACCTTCATTATCTTAGCTAGATCTGGGTAATTTTGTGCATCTTCTACTTACACTACACCTTGTACTTTTATGCTCTGGAGACAGCTTCTTTCTTTAAACCTCATAAAGCAACTTCTGCTAGCTTCACACTTCTCTGCAGCTTGCTCATCTGTCTTAGCCTGTCATAGAACTGAAGAGATTTGGGGCCTTGCTCTGGTTTAGACTTTGGCTTAAGGGAATATTGTGGCTGGTTTGATCATCTGTCCAGACCACTAAAACTTTCTCCATATCAGCCTTAAGGCTGTCTCGCTTTGTTTATCATTTGTGTGTTCTCTAGAGTAACACCTTTAATCTCCAAGAGCTTTTGCTTTGCGTTCACAACTTGGCTAACTGTGGCACAAGAGGCCTAGCTTTCAGCCTATCCTGACTTTCAATATGCCTTCCTCACTCAGTTTAATAATTTCTAGCTTTTGATTTAAAGTAAAAGATGTGCAACTATTCCTTTCACTTGAATACTTATAGGCTGTTGTAGGGTTATTAATTGGCCTAATTTCAATATTGTTGTATCCCAGGGAATAGGGAGGTCTGAGGAGAGAGACAGGGAAACAGCCAGTTGGTGGAGCAGTTAGAACACACACAGCATTTATTGATAAAGTTTGTTGTCTATGTGGGCATGGTTCATGACGTCCCCAAAACAATTACAATAGTAAATCAAAGATCACTGATCACAGATTACCATAATAAATACAATAATATTGAAAAAGTCTGCAATACTGTGAGAATCCCCCAAGTGTGACACAAATACATGAAGTGAGCAAATGCTGTAGGAAAAATGGTGCTGATAGACTTGCTTGACGCAGGATTGCCACAGACCTTTAATTTGCTTAAAAAATGCAATATCTGCAAAGTGCAATAAAATAAGGTATGCCTGTATAAGAGATTACTGAGATGAAAAGAATGGATTACATGTCATTATGATGAGATGTGACTGGAGTAGTTTGAGGAGAAAATGGGAGGTGAGGAAGCAGAGGCTGTAAGTACAGGCAATGCTTTTGAGAAGTTTTGTTGTAAAGGAAGCTGGAGTGGAACATGGAATCTGGGGGGAATTTTCTTTAAAGATGGCAGGTTTTAGCAGCATATGTGTGACATGGGACTACTCTAGTAGATAGAGGGTGATTGATATAGAAGGGATGCAGAAATAGGGATAAATGGCTGGAAGAGTCTTTGAGTAGGCACAGTGGAATAGTGTTACAATCCATTTTCTTGGCTAGGCGTTGTTCATTTACAGTGCCCTCCAATTTCTGTAGGGATGACCAATCCCAATCAGATGCCACTTCCACAGAAGGCAGGAGTTAGTTTATGAACAAACAGTAAACACTGGAATAGTGTGTCAGGCAGATGCCCTCACATTGGTTCATGTACTTGATTAGTTACTCAGGCAGTTTTAAATGACCCCCAAACCAAAACAGATCTTTGTTTAGAAGTTTATAATCGGGTGCAGTGGTTCTTAACTGGGGACAGTTCTGCCCACCAGGGTATATTTGAAAGTGTCATGGTTATTATGACTAGAGGACAGGAATGCTACCGGCATTTAGTCAGTAGAGGCCAAGGATGCTGCTAAGCACCTTAACAATGAACAGGACAGCCCCCCACTACAAACAGTTATCTGGTCCAAAATGTCAATAATGTTTGTTTGAGAAATCCTGACCTAGTAAGAGAAGTAGAATGTAAATAAAGTTAAAACTCAAGTAGGATTCAGTATATTCTGAGAGCAATATAAAGTGCAATGGGAGATGAGAGGAATTTATAATTATAGTTGATTGAGGAAATCAAGTAAAGCTTGAGAGAGAACAGAGTTGTCCTAGGACTTAAAGGATAAGTAAGATTTCTGTAAGTGGAGATGAAAGATAGGATATAACTTGAGCTAACACATGATACCAGGAAAGTGAGAAATAATGTAGTTTAGTTTGGGTAGAACATAGAATGTGCATAGGAGATTAGTGAGAAATGAGGTTTGAGAGATTGGGTTTGGATCTGGGAGGACTGGAAATCCCAGAAAGAACAATTTACCTTCTTCATTCATTGTTGGAATTCTTAGAGCATGTAAAATCTGTAATTAGTTTTTGTTTTCTCTTTGTGTCAGTTCAGTTCAGATATAAGCTTCCAAGGGCAGGGACCTAATCTTATTCTTTGTTTTCTCAGCAGTGCCCAAAAGAGTAGTAAGTGTGCAATTATTTGTTAATTTAGATTGATGGGCAAGATTGGGTCTGGTATTTCTCAACGTGTCAACCTCATTAATGCAGTGAACTAAAGATTCACATATTTGTTTTTGATTATTCCAGAAAAGAGAAACAGCCAGTGGTCGCTGAGACAGTAGAAGAGGTGAAGAAAGAACCTATCCTGGTGTGTCCACCCTTACGAAGCCAAACATACATACCACCTGAAGATCTCCAGAGTCGTTTGGAATCTCATGTCAAAGAAGTTTTTGGCTCATCTGTTCCCTGCAGCTGGCAGGACATATCCCTGGAAGATGTTCATCTGAAGTTCAGTTTCTTGGCACGTGTGGCTGATGACTTGGGCCATGCAGTGCCTAACTCCAGGCTTCACCAGATGTGCAGGGTCAGAGATGTTCTTGATTTCTATCATGTGCCTGTTCAGGATAGATCTAAATTTGATGAACTTATTGCCAGTAATCTGCCTCCCAATTTAAAAATCACTTGGGGTTACTGAGTAGTTCAGAAGAGGAACAAACACATTGGAATCATTTTGTTTCCCTGTTTATCAGACTATTTGATACTTTTCCATGTGAAATGCTGTCAGAACTGTTCTCTAAACCCACCTTTTTTGTGGAAGAATGTATTATCTTTTTTTAATATCATGAATTGAAAAATAGCAGGATTTTCTCTTTTTGCATTTGCTGAAACTTTTCTTTTTTTAATAGAACCAGGTTATTAATAATTTATGGAAATACTCTTTTCTGGAAGACACCATAATTAACTTGGGTTTAACATATAAGGCTGTTACATTTCAGATGTGGTCTTTATTTTTTTTTTATTGAGGTATAGTCAGTTTACAATGTATCAGTTTCTGGTGTACAGCACAATGCTTGAGTCACATGAATATACATATATTCTTTTTCATATTCTTTTTCACCATAAGCTACTATAAGATGTTGAATATATTTCCCTGTGCTGTACAGTAAGAAATGGGCTGCATTTCTTGCTCCATCTTGTCTGGTTGTGGGAATTTGGGCAAGTTACTAAGAACCTCTAATCCTCAGTTTATTCATCTATTAAATAATAGTATAGTGATAGTTCTTCATAATGTTATTGTGAGAATTAAAGGAGATAGTAGAAGCCAGCAACTTATTAGAGTAACTGGAAACACTGAACATTCAATAAATGTCAGCAATTATTATTATCACCTTCTCTAATAATTATTAAATCACCATACCTAACCAGACAGATCATCTGTATTTCTTTGAAGAGAAGGTCTGAACTTTTAGTTACTTGAGAAGCCTTAAACATAATGCTGTAGTACTTTCTAATCCACATATTTTCTTTAAATTTTAAAATGTGCTTTGCTGCTAGAATAAGGTTAATGCATATTAGCCTGTATTTATTGCTAATAATTTTTCTTAGTAAAAATTGATCTAAGTAAAATCAATTCTCTGTACTACATCCTTTTTCATAGAAGGATCACCAAAATACGATCAAAATTACAATAGTAAGATGAGCAACAATTACTGACAATCTACTGATACACTGAATTTTAAAATAGCTATTTTTGATGCATGTAATGGAATTGTCCTTGAATTATCAAATAGGCCTTGTTATCATTGTGCTAGCCCTCTGCTTGGCTTAGATGACAAATGATGAGGTTCTGTGATTCTACTTTTCACTTTCTTAGCCTGGTTCCCCTTATATGTGCCGCATGACTTTTCTACTGTTGTTCTCCAGTATCACATAGACAGCTAGTTAATGACTACGCCACGCCTGGAAACCAGATTTCTTTCCTGGGCTCAGAATACTTCCATTAAACCTGCTTCACACTGTCTCTTCTGTGGGATGATAGATCTCAGATACCTCAGTTCCTTGAAGGTCTTATTTCTCCATCTGTTGATTTGAAGTATCTTCTAAGGCCTCTAAATTCCCTGATCCCAAATTTGCTGCAGAAGTTTTAATGAGAGTTAGTGTTCTGTTAAAGGCCAGAAATAAATTAGATAAAGCCTGCACATATCTGAGTCACCTTTTTTTGTTCATCTATGTTATACTTGCTTTTACTTTATCTTCTGCGGCCGAATCCATTTTGAGTTCTCATCTCACCTCGCTATGACTGAGATTCTGTATCTTTTATATTAAGACATAGAATTTCAGAGCTTGAAAGTTTCTTTTAACCCAAAGATGGAGTAAGTCAAGTTACTTCTCTTAATACTCAGGGTAGAAAATGGAGAGTGTATATGATTCACTCAGTTTGTTTCATTTTTTTTTTCCTTCATCCTAAGAATTTCTCACATTTCTGTCAGCTAGATGTCAGTGGTACATTCTTTCATATTTTTCTAAATAGTAAGAAAAAAATCCTTGAACATTACTTAATAAAATGTCTTATTTTCCTAAGAAAATGTAGGAGATCAATTAAGGCTTCAGAAGAGATGTGACTCTCTGAAACTATCCTTGCATGGGGCCATTGCTCAAGAATAAGCAAGGCTTTATTTTGTGCCATTAAAAAAAAAAAGATCTTAACTCCTTCTCCTTTGCTCTCCCATACAAATTGATGCCTGAGAGCTATGCATTCTACACATAAACAACTCATGGACATGTTATTTCCTTTTTATTGCCACTGGTGTTACTCGACTCAGGGCACCATCATTTCTTGTCTGTACTATTGCAATAAGCTTGGCTTTTCTGCCTCAGTTTTTGCAAGTCAGAGTCATAAGACTGGGTTTTCTAGAACACAAGTTATTTTACTCACTTGTTTATCAATCTCCCAGTTTACTATAGGATAAAGGTCAGGCTTCCTAGAAAGTTAGATAAAACTTTCTGTGATCTGACTTCTGCAGACTTCTACCTTACCTTATGCCTATCCTTAAAATCTGTCCTGATTCTTCTCTGTAGTTAAGAAAAGAGTCGAAGCTGCTTGGCATGTTCTTCAAAGCCATCCCCTGTCAGGTTACTTTTTTCTTTTCCAGCCTTATTTTGCTACCTCCCATCTTACACTCTAAACTCAAGGAATGAACAACTACTGTGGTTCCATAAATGCATTGCTTCTGGGTTTTTGCACGTGTGCCTCCCATGGTGATTCCATTAGGAATGTTTTGGCTGTGTTTCCAGAAAAGTTGCCGAGGCTGTCTTAAACAACATCAACATAAGGCATTTTATTCTCTCATGTAACATATCTGGAGATAGGTGGTTCCAGATTTAGTTCTCCATTGAGCGCCTGATTGTGAAGACTGAATTGACATTTCTGTAATTTTCTGGCCTTCTTAAGGTCACAATGTGGCTGTGGCATTTCAGGTATTAAGTCAATATACCAGCATTATAAGAAGGAAAGAGTGGTCAGGAACCTTGGTTTTCTCCTCATGATTCTATGCCATTTGTTTGTGTGTGTGTGTTTGGGGGGGAGGTAATTAGGTTTATTTATTTAATGTTTTTATTGAAGTATAGTCAGTTTACAATGTTGTGTCAATTTCTGGTGTATAGCACAATGCTTCAGTCATACAGGAACATACATATATTCATTTTCACATTCTTTTCCACCATAAGTTACTACAAGATATTGAATATAATTCCCTGTGCAATATAAACTTGTTTATCTATTTTATATATATTAGTATTTACAAATCTTGAACTCCCAGTTTATCCCTTCCCACCTGCTTCAGACCCTGGTAACCATAAGTTTGTTTTCTATGTCTGTGAGTCTGTTTCTGTTTTGGAGGGTCTCCTGGGGACATGGGGGACGGCTGCAGCTCACTCAGGGGACATAAAAGCTGGTGGTGGACATTCCGGGAGTGTTAATCTACATGAGCTTTCTTGGAGGCTGACATCTTGATTGGATCATTAGCACCAAGACCTAGCCCCACCCAACAGCCTGTAGGGAAGCCTCAGGCCAAACAACATGCAGGGTGGGAACACAGCCACACCCGTCATCAGACTTCCTAAACCACAAAGCCTCTAGATACAGCCTTACCCACCAGAGGTCCAGGACCAAGGTTCACCCAGCAGTGGGCAGGCACTGGCTCCTCCTGCCAGGAAATCTGCATAAGCCTCTAGTCCAGCCTCATCCACCAGGGGCAGATACTAGAAATAAGAAGACAACAATCCCAAAGCCTGTGGAAGGAATCCACAAACACATAGAAAGATAGACAATATGAGGCAGCAAAAGAATATCTCCCAGGCCAAGGCACAAGATGAAATCCCAGAGGAAGAAATAAGTGATGAGGAGATAGGTAATTTATCTGAGAAAGAGTTTAAAATAATGATGGCAAAGATGTTCAGAGAACTCAAGAGGAGTATAGATGCACAGAGCAAAGTTTTTAGCAAAGAGTTGGAAAATAGAATATGCAAACAGTTGAAGAATAAAATCAGTGAAATGAACAATACTCTAAAAGGAACGAAGAATAGACTAAATGAGGCAGAACGGATCAGTGAGCTAAAAGACAGATTGATGGAAATCACTACTTCAGAATAGAAAAAATAAAAGGAATGAGAATAGTTTAAGAGAACTCTGGGACAACATGAAGCACTCTAATATTCACATTATAGGGGCCCCAGAAAGAGAAGAGAGAGAGAAAGGACCTGAGAAAATTTTAGGAGAGAGAATAACTGAAAAACCCCCCAACTTGGGAAAGGAAACAGTCACCCAAGTCCTGGAAGTGCAGAGAGTTCCACAAAGAATCAACCCACCGAGGCACACGGTCATCAAATTGACAACAATTAAGGATAAGGAGGAAATATTAAAACTAGCAAGAGAAAAGCAACAAATAACATACAAGGGAATTCCCATAAGTTTATTAGCTGATTTTTCAGCAGAGACTCTACAGGTCGGAAGGAGAGGGATGATATATTTAAAGTGATGCAAGGGGGAAACTTAGAACCAAGAATATTCTATCCAGCAAGGCTCTTGTTCAGACTTGATGGAGAAATCAAAACTTCACAGACAAACAAAAGCTAAAGATTTCAGCACCACCAAACCAGCTTTACAGCAAATGTTAAAGGACATTCTCTAGTCATCAAACCATAAGAAAAGAGAACAAAAAGAAGAAAGAAAAGAAAAAAACACCTACAAAAGTTTGCTTTGGCTGTTCAGGGTCTTTTGTGGTTCCTTGTAAATTTTGGAATTGTTCTAGTTCTATGAGGAATGTTGCGAGTATTTTGACGGGGGTTGCGTTGGATCTGTGGATTGCTTTGGGTAGTGTGGACATTTTGATAGTGTTGGTTCTTCCAATCCAAGAGCACAAGAAATCTTTCCATTTCTTTGTGTCATTTCAGTTTTCAGAGTATAGGTAACCTCCTTGGTTAAGTTCATTTCTAGGTATTTTATTGTTTTTGATGTAATGGAAATGTCTCTGCCAGTTATAAAATTCTGGCTTTTGAAGTGAAAAAAAAAAGTGAATGAAGGGCCGCAAATGGGAAAATAACCTTCTTTATGGGTGAGTTGTATTCCATTATATATACTGCATCTTCATTATCTATTCAACTGTTGATGTGCACTTAGGATGCTTCCATATCTTGGCAATTATAAATAATGTTGCTGTTAATAGCAGGCTGTATGTATCTTTTTGAGTTAATTCTTATTTTGTGGTTGGCTTTATTCCTTTGATAACTATGTAAGGTTAAAAAGCCAAAGCTCTAAACATTCTTAGAAACAATGAACAGTACATATATGTAAATTTAAAAATATATGTGCAGTAAAAAAAAATCTATCAAGCCATGAAAAACATAGAAGAAACTTCAAAAGACATACTACTAAATGAAAGAAGCTAGTCTGAAAAGGTTACAAACTGTACAATCCCAAACAAATGACATTCTGGAAAAGGCACAGCTACAGAACCAATAAAAAGATCGTGGTTTCCAGGGGTTTGGGGAGAGGGAGGGAGGGAGGGATGAATAGATGGAGCACAAGGGATTTTTAGGGCAATGAAATTATTCTGTATGATACTATAGTGGTGGCTACATGTCATTATGCATTTGTCAAAACCCATAGAATGTACAACATCAAGAATAAACCCTAATGGGGTGGTGGGATGGGACTGGGATTTCAAAATGTAGAATAGATGAACAAGATTGTACTGTGTAGCACAGGGAAATATATACAGGATCTTGTGGTGGCTCACAGCAAAAGAGAATGTGACAAAGAATGTATGTATGTTCATGTATAAGTGAAAAATTATGCTCTACACTGGAATTTGACACAACATTGTAAAATGACTATAACTCAATAAAAAAAAAAGTTAAAAAAAAAGTAAACCCTAATGTAAACTGTGGACTTTGGTTGATAATAATGTACCCATGTTGGTTTATCAATTGTACCAAATATGCCACACTGATGAGAAATGTTGAGGGTAGGGGAGTATATATATATATGTGTGGGTGGGGAGAGCTATGTGGGAACTCTGTATTTTCTGCTCAATTCTGTGAACCTGAAACTGATCTTAAAAAAAATAAAGTCTATCAAAAAATAAATTAAAAAATCCTTACATAGTTATCAAAGGAATAAAGCCAACCACAAAGTAAGAATTAATTCAAAAACATACTTAGCACCCTGCTATTAACAGCAGCATTTATTTATTCAGGATCAGCAGAGACTGCAGTTCGGGGTCGGCAATCATGGCAAATCACGTGCAAGTCCCCACACGGGAAGGAGAAGGATTTTCTGGAGGAAAAAGTAAGTTGGGAGGGCTACCGTAAACTGAGTCCATGGCTTTTCGTTGCCTGAGTCCTTATCTGAAAAGAAAAGGAGTCTTTCGCCCTATTGGGCTCTGCTATTGTTGCAGGGTGTGAGAGCTCCCCCTGCTGGTCTCCTAGTTATATTTAATTGAGGTTTCTGTTCATTAATTTTTTTATAAGTCCTTGGCCCGGACATTGGAGTAGTCTCCATGTCCAAAGAGGCAGAGATTGGCCCCTCCATGGCTGTTCACCTAAAACAAGTCACAGCCACCATGCTTATCAATGGGCCCAACTTTATTCTTGATATTCCACAGGTATATCGTAGTCAGATAAATCAGCCCTTACCCCTCTCTCCATAATTATTGTCCATCAGTACCTTAGGATTCATATAGTTCTAGCACCTTTTTGAGAAAACTAGACTTGAAGCTGGTGAGACTCTTCCTCTCCCCACTGAAAAGGCCCAGGGACATATTCTCCTCATTGTGGGAGAAGAAGATAAGAATGTCAAGCAAAGTATATGCAGAGCAAGCCATAAAACGTCTGAGGAGGAACAACTGGACCCTGCTGTCTTACCCGGCGGTGGGGCAGCTGATAGAGCCTCCTATAGCCAACTGTGCTGTGCCTCCAGGATCCCCAGTCTCCACCTCTACCTACACTGTGGAGGACAGGTGATCCCACATGAAGCTGCTAAGAACATTCCTGGAAAGAGATCCAGATGTTTCTCAGAAAATACCTAATTCCAGTTGTGACCAGCCTTCTCTGAGAAGAGCAAATATTCCTGGAAATAGAGAAACAATAGGATGCTTTACCAGACCTCCACTTGATTTTCATGGAATGGTGCTTTTAATCTCTTCTTGTAAGAAGGAAGTTATGGCAAGAGAAGGCAGAAAAACTGAGAATGGTTATACCCTGGCTTTAGAAAGGGGAAAATGGTTTCCATTTAATCTAATATCATAAACTGAGGGGTTTATAGTTCTAGAAATAAACTTAGAGCTCTACCTGCCCTAAAATATTTCTGTTTACAATTATAGCAATTCACTACAGAGAAAAATTACCAAAAATGAACCAGAGAATCCTCTGGTTTGTAAAATAGTCATGAATAGAATCAGGTGCTAACATGTGTTGATTTCTTAAAACTGAAGTTAAATATGCTTAGATCTCTCATATTTGAAAATATGCTTATGGCTCATGGTTATTTCATTGTTTTTGGAAAACTAAGCCTGGGTTAAAAAAATACATTATTTTAAGACAATATGGAAGCAGGTATGGAGGTAACATTATTGAATCAGCCTACAATCAATAATTCAACAAAAGCTAGCAAAATAAAATAATTTTTTTGTGCATCTAAACATGTGTAGCATCTTGAGTGAGGAGCAATCTGAGATTCACAGAATTTCAATCTAGGGTAGATATGATGGTGTGAATTGTGTGCTTCTAGATTAGGGGCAGACAGACTCTCTCTAGCAAAGTAAATATTTTCTTCTTTGTAGGACATAAGGTCTCTGTCACTATTGTGCAATTCAGCCATTAGATAGGATGTAATAAATGATCGTGTCTCTGATCCAATTAAACTTTACTTATGAACACTGACATTTGCATTTCATATAATTTTTACATGTCACAAAATAATAATTTTCTATTTTTTCTAAGCATTTACAAATGTAAAAACCATTCTTAGTCCATGGGCAGCAAAAAAACAGGTTGTAGGCTGGATTTGGTTCGCAGGGCACAGTTTGATGACCCTGGAGCAAAACAAATTTCTTTGTCCAGGGTTAACTTTGAGGTATCTTCTCTAAGGAGAAACTCATAGCCCATATATTCCTGAGCTGCTGTATTGAAGTGAATGGAAGTAGAAAGTGATTGGTGTATAATCAAGGTGAAGGTTAACCAGTAGAGAAGTATTTTGAATCACTTTGTAGGTAAGATGGGGAGCCAATAAAGAATTAAAACAGTAGAAGTAACATGATGACATTTCAGTTGTATCTGCCTAAACTTTTCCTTTTATCTGCTTTCTGATACTTCCTGTTTAGAGTAAAACTATTCCACTCAATATGAGTGGACATATTGGCCTCCCTCCTCTCCCACTCATCATTTTCCCATTTCCCATACCTGGCCAGTCAGAATACCTCACTTTTAATTATAATACCTCTTGTGATTTAGCCTATGTAATAGTTATGTTATGTGCTGTATACATTAGTATACACTCAATATGCTACATAACAGTTATCATAATGGGTATAATAGGTACAATTTTTCTTGTTTCTTGTTTTGGACTTTAGGAAGAATGTTAGTGTTTGGCTTAATATATATCCCTTGATTTATACTTTATGGATTTTTCTTTGAAGCCAAGAAGGTTTGGGATTCTTTAAAGTGTTTTTTTTTTAAGCATCATTAGAAATTATTATATGGTTTTCTCTGTACATCTATTAATATGATAAGAATTATTTTTCTAGTATTACATTTGTAGGCTAAAACTCAATTGGTTATGATGTATTCATAATTAACAATAAGATCAAACCATTTTTTGTGTGTGGGTTTTTTTTTTTGTCATGTATTATATCAATTTTGTGTTTGTTTCATAAAAAGAATTCAAAAGTTTTCCATCTTTCCTATAACAATTTAATTAGGACAGAAATTATCTCTTCTTTAAAAGCTAGTTGTTCTATCCTGGATATTACATTGTTTCTGGTAATTTTTTTAAAGACAACCTGGATTTTTATTGATATTTGGTATATTATATCTTGTCTACATTATAGTGGATATTTTCAATCTAAAGTTCTTTATATATATTTTTGGCATTTTATGTATCAGGAAAATTAGAAAAATTTAAGATTAAAATTAAACTATATGACAAAATCTAAAAAACAAAACAAAATAAAACCAAAAAAACCCCACTCCAATTCTGGCATATTAATGTTGCTAGAGTTAAAACAGAAATGAATTCCGTATTAATTTTATTTAGTTTTTGAAATTATATGAGCAAAGCATTGTAGAGCATCCTAGCATTTTTTTATTGTGGTAAATAGAAAAAACATAAAACGTATCATTTTAACCATGTTTAGGTGAACATACGCTGAATTTCATAGTGGCATTAAGTACATTCACATTGTTGTACTACCGTCACCACCATCTATCTACAGAACTTTTTTCTAAATTGAATTTTCCTAAACTGAAATTCAAAACCCATTAAACAATAACTCCCCATTTCCCATTCCCCCAGTCTCTGGTAACCACTGTTCTATCTTTTGTTTCTATGAATTTACTCTTGATAGGCATGTAAGTGGAAACATACAATATATGTCCTTTTGTGCCTGGTTTATTTCGCTTAGCATAATGTCTTCAAGGTTCATTTATGTTGTAGCATGTGTCAGAATTTTCTTTTCAAGACTGAATAATATTCCACTGTATGTATATGTGCCGGAATTTAATTTATCTATTCATTCACCAATGCACATTTGGGTTCATTCCACCTTTTGGCTATTGTGAATGATGCTGCTATGAATGTTGGTGTATAAATAATTGTGTAAGTCTCTATTTTCAGTTATTTGGGGTATATAAGTGGGACTGCTAGCTCATAAGCTCTATGTTTAATTTTTTGAGGAACCACCATACTGTCTTCTACAGTGACTACATCATTTTACATTCTTACCATCAATACCCAATTGTTTCAATGCCATGTCCTCACCAACACTTGTTATTTTCTGTTGTTTTGATAGTACCTGTTGTGGCAGGGCATACCTTGAGTGAGGTGGCTTTATTCAGCTGAGGTAATCCCTGAAGAAGGCTGACAGCTAAGATCTCTCCCAGCAGCTGGATTATAAATCCTTTATTCCCATAGGAGGGTCTGAGTGCAGCATCACTGTGTCCACCACAATGGCTTTCTGAGTTCTGTCACTTAGGGGCCCCCTCTCTATTTTTGAAATTTCTTGCTTCACCCAGAGACTGACCTTCTCAAAGCCATTCTTCTTCCAGTGGGGCTGTCTTTTCCTGGGAGTAAATATTCATAAGTTGTTAGTCTTATCTGTCTTCTAGTTCACTGAAAGTGTGGTCGTTGAGTTTTGCTGTTGCTGTTTTTGTTCTCCATTGTCTTTGTAACACTGGTTTTCGGGAGAAGGGAAGCTTTAGAACTGAATGGCCACCATATTCCTATTGAAGCTGAAAGTTAGGAAAATTCTTATAATTATCTTTGGTTTTTTTCAAGAATTTGAAGTGAATCTTCACAATGAATAGTCAAATTGTTTTCAGAACTTCTGATGAGTTCATAGTCTGGTAGTTCAAGAGATGAGAAGAACCCTTTGTATCATGATCAAGGTGTTAGTTCACAGCTCCAGTTTAGCAATTGCCATATTCACGTCATCTTGCATGGAGAATACTGACTGATATAAATTTGATTTGTAGGAAAAATTAAGGTTGTTCAAATATGCATATCAATCTGCTTGATATATTAACTTGTATATCCAGTCCAAATCATGTATACTATTGTGGAGATAAACAATTTCATCACCTCTCTTAACTTTTTACTCAAATCTCACATTCTTAATGAAAGGATACTCTGACCTTCTAATTAATTCTGTATCCACTTGTCCCACTCCTTGCACCTGCCCTTTACCCAGCTTGACTATCACCTTATACAGTATCATATGACTTACTTATTACGATGATTATTTATTGTCTGTCTACCATTACTAGAATGTAAGCGCCCTGGGAGCGCACATTTCTGTCTCGTTCACTGCTGCATCCCCAGTTCTTACTATATGTTTGTTGAAAGAATGAGCAACAAAATAGCATTAGCTATCATTTACTACATGTAACTGGAAGGTGATTTGCATTTTTTCTCTCTTAATTCTCACAGCAGAATTATAAAGCAAGCAGTTTAATACTGAAGTTCTTCCAGCAACTTGAACAGAGGAATTCGTATGCAGGTACAAATGAGCTTCAACGCAAAAATGCAAATGTTTGCTATTACTCACTTCTGCTCACAAAGCTGAGGAAAAGAAGGTAAAAATGTCAGCACCCTGCCTTTAACCTGACTGACAATTTTAACAACCTCGTTAAGAATTTCTCTAAAATCTTTATGCCTCTCTCCAGCAGCTGGAGATAAATTTATTTCACTTCCATTGCAATAACCTGAATGTAGAGGACAAATAATCTTCTGTGTACTCAATAATTGTAGCTCCTGGAAGTAACATTTAATTCACATGGAAATTCAATACAGGAATCTATATTACTTTTCCCATCACCTATATTTTGTGTATCATCTGAACTTCAAAACAACAATTTTAGAAGTGTTAGTTTCCAAAGGTTTAAAGTATTCGTGGTTTACCTGGGAACCATGACGATATATCAAGCAGGTTACCTTGCTCCTTGTTTTAATCTCACCCAACATATCAATGAAATCAGGATTATGTGATCTATTTTATTCCTCAATTCACATTACACGTGTGTCAGTTGAAATAAAACCATGTTTGCCATTAAAAAGTGATATCACATGCAGTGTTTCCTGAAGTGTGGTTATTACAACACCTTGTGGGGAAAACTTGTAGCAGACGCTGTTGATGACCTGCTCATGTCCCCTCACACCACACCATTTTAGGATACCACTGCCCAGCCACAGCCCACTGCCTGAGGGATTCCTCTGTTAGCCAGAGCCTCCCCTGCCTGCAGGTGCGACAGGATGAAAATGCCTGAGAATGAACACCTCACTAAACCCCATCTCAGGAACAGTCCTTAAACAATAAGTGGCAGAAGTTGGTAAATTAATATCCCAACTCTCTTGTCCTCACGATGGAATCACTTTGAGGCACATGTTCTGCACTGACCCCGGAGTTCCCCAGTGGGTTCATTGCCAGTGACCCACAGTGGCAGCTGACTGGATGATGCACCCTTTCAGGCTTCCTTCCCTACCCCATCTCACTTCCCCGTTCCCCTGTTTTTGGTTTCTGGGATCATCTCCCAAATTAACTACTTGCCTTCAAATCCTCATCTTAGGGTCTGATATGAGGGAGACTTGAATTCAGACACTTGTGTAAGCTGTTTTCAGATGGGTTTCTGTCATGCAGCTTTCATGAAATTTGAAAACATGGAAATTCTTGGTGAGCTATTTTTATTGGGATAGAGAGGACAGAAAATGGAGTGCAATTGGCTAATGAGTAGAGGGGAAAAGAGGAGGTGGAGACTGTTGCAAAATTTCTAGGCAAAAGCAACTGGATCGTGGTTCATGTTCTGCTTATGATGCATGTTTTGTTTTTGTTGCTGATTTTTTATACACTTCCACGTTTATTGTAGTTCACAATAGTCAAGATACGGAAATAATCTAAGTGGCCCTCAATGGATTAGCAAATTAAAAAAAAATATATATATATACACATACAACGGAATACTACTCAGCCTTAATTAAAAAGGAAATTCTGCCATTTGCAACAACGTGGATGGACCTTGAGGACATTATGCTAAGTGAGGTAAGTCAGATAGAAAGACAAATACTGTATAATATCCCTTATATGTGGAATCTAAAACACAAAACAAAACAAAATACTGAACTGGAGAAAACAGAATGGAATGATGGTTACCAAAGGCTGGCAGTGGGGTGAGGGGATGGGAGCGATGCTGTATAAGGGTATGTACTTGCAACTAGTAGTTAAATAATTCCTAGAGCTCTAATATAGAGTACGAGGGTTATGAACAATAAAACTGCTGTTTTTGTCATTAATTTTAAGTTAATATTTTTGACTTTGAGACATCTTGGAATGGTCACTGAATCCCAAATTAATAAAGAAGAGATGATGTGTTAATGTATAAGCTTGAGCTAAAAGCAACCAAAACTTAAAAAGCCTTTTTCGCTATTGCAGAGATTGGCACTAACCTTGAGGTACTGTTCAGAAGAAACCAAGATTCTGCAGTTAAAATACACATTTATTACCTCAGAGTTCTATCCCCTAATTTGACTCAAGTCTAATTATCAAGCTTGGTTATTAAAAAATTAACTAAATTGTATTCATTATTTAGATTTCAATCACATGTATGTAAATGCCATGACATAAAAAATGGATCCAAATTTTTTCTAATACTTTGAGACTGAAACTTGTTTATTATTTCAAGCGATCCTTGCCATATTGTCTGCTCTGTATTTACTGGAGGCTTGCATTTGACTTCTAGGATCAAGGGTCAAAGTTAGAATGCCAAGAACAAAATGTACCTCCCCTAGGCTTTCAGCAATGCTGGGACTGTGTGGGCATAAAATCATACTGAGCAGATGCTGCTAAACATTTTTTCTTAAATCCCACAACACAATATTTTAATTTTTGCTTTAAGGAATCTGATGCATTTTAAAGGACAACTAAAGACAAAAATGGTCTTTCCTATTTACTCATATGTTTATTATTTCTAGTAGTTCTCCATTATCTCCTGGATATCTGAGTTTCTGTTTGGTATCATTTTTCTTTTGTATGAAGAACTTCACTTAACAGTTCTGCTGGCAATAGAACTTTCAGTTTACTTTCATCTGTTTATTCTTTCTTTTTCTAAAAAGAGAAATAGATATCTTATTGAAAACTTTATAATATGATATAAAGAGGTTCACATCACAAAAGAATGTCAACAAATTATCGATTAGCTCCAGTGATGTGCTGGTAAATGCATATAACACATGACTAAAAAAAGTATGTATTATAAATTTTATTGATATAAAGGATTATAGAACACAATTTAAAAATAATATTAAAACATGAAATAGTCCTTAATGTCCATTTTATACAGCTAGTTGATTCTCACAGAAGGCTCTCACTCTTGTATCCATAGCTGACCAATGGTTTCAATTCAACTGTCGTTTGACAAACAGAGCTCTATTTCAATTTATTTTCCAATAAATTCATTGTCATTAAATCTGATATGTGATCTACTGTTACATAATTTCTCACCCTACTACAAACTGTACTCATTAAATTAAAACTTCTTTAGCTTTAGCACTACATATGTTGTTTGTCAGTGATATGAGTGATGAATCAGATTCAAATACTGGAATATTTCCTCAATTTTCTGTGCTATTCCCAGTGTCATGGCCACTGACACTACAAAAAAGTCTTTATTCTTTTTTTTTAATTCTTGAATAACATTTTCACTGGATATAGAATTCTGGGTTGACACTACTTTTAAAGAATGTCTTTGTCACCTCTGTTTCTGATTAGATGTTAGCTATCAAAGTGTTGTTCATCCACATGTAATGTGTTATTTTTATCTGACTGCTTTCAAAACTTTCTGTTTATCTATGGTTTTTAGCAGTTAGAATATGATCTTCTTAGGTGTGATTTTCTTTGAACTTATCTTGCTTGGGGTTAATTTCTTGAATCTATAAATTTAGATATTTCCCCCAACGTTGGGGATTTTCAGATATTATTTCTTCAAGTAATTTCTCTGCTCTGTTCTGTTTTCTTCTTCTAGAAATGCAAACACATGCACTTTAGACTTTTCTTTGGATATTTTCCTACAAGTCCCTAAGACTATATTTTTCCCATTTTCTTTTCAGTTTTTTTCCTTTCTCTCCTTCATGTTGGGTAATTCCTACTGACGAGTTCTCAAGTTTTGGACCATTTTTTTTCTAACTCCCATCTTCTATTAAACTTATCTTATGTTTTTCTCCCAAAGACTTAATTTTTTTAGTTCTACTATTTCCATTTTTTGGTATAGTTTTTTTTTGAAGTGTAGTTAAGAGATATTATTATGTTAGTTTCAGGTGTATCACATGGTGATTCAATATTTAGATACATTACAAATCATCATCATAATAAGTTTGGTAATCATCTGTCACCATACAAAATTATTACAGTATTACTGATTATATACTCTATGCTGTACATTACATCCCCTCTTATTTATTTTATAATGGGAATCTGTACCTCTTAATTCCTTTCGCCTATTTCACCTAACCCCTACCCATCTCCTCTCTGGCAACCACCCATTTAATTTCTGTGTCTATAAGTCTGTTCCTGTTTTGAGTTTAGAATACATATACAAGTGAAATCAAATGACTTATTTCACTTAGCATAATACCCTCTAGACCTATCTGCGTTGTCACAAATGGCAGCATTTTATTCTTTTTATGGCTGAGTGTTATTCCACTGTTAACAGGCATGCCTCAGAGATATGCTGACTACCACAATAAAGTGAATATCACAATAAAGCAAGTCACATGAATTTTTTGGTTTCCCAGTGCATGTAAAAATTACGTTTACACTAAACTGTAGTCTATTAAGTGTGCAATAACATTATATCTAAAAAAAGTGTCCTTAACTTAGTGAAAAATACTTTATTGCTAAAAAATGTTAGCCATCATCTGAGCCTTCAATGAGTCATAATCTATTTGCTGGTGGTGGAAATTTCTTTATTTTTTATTTTTTGGAAATTTCTTAGAATAAGACAACAATGAAGCTTGCCCCATCCATTGACTCTTCCTGTCACAATTTTTTTTTTTGTAGCATGCAACGCTGTTTGATAGCATTTTACCTTACCCACAGTACAACTTCTTTCAAAATTGGAGTCAATCCTCTCAATATAATATATAGTATTGTATTAGTTTCATGTGTACAACATAGTGATTCAAAATTTTTATAGATTATACTCTATTTAAAGTTATTATAAAGTATTTGCTATATTCCCTATGGTAATACAATATATCCTTGTAGCTGATTTATTTTAATACATAGTAGTTTTTACCTCTTAATCCTCTCCCCCTATTTTGCCCCTTCTTCCTTCCTTCTCCCCACTAGTAACCACTAGTTTGTTTCCTAGATCTGTGAGTCTGTTTCTTTTTTGTTGTATTCACTAGTTTGTTTTATTTTTTAGATTCTGTATATAAGTGATAACATACAGTATTTGTCTGACTTATTGGTTTATGATTTTAAACATTTATAATAGTGCATATAGGTCTTAAGTTTTACTCTTGCTCCGGGTCCCACATATGTAGAGCATAGGCTTGTACACTACAAAAGCCCACCTTCTATAGAAGAGTTCTCAATAACAGCTCTGGCTAGTTGCAAGAAAGTCTGGGAAATGTAGTCTAGCCCAGGAGGAAAAGAAAATGAGTATTTG
The DNA here is from genome assembly GCF_009834535.1 of Camelus ferus. NCBI lineage: Eukaryota > Metazoa > Chordata > Mammalia > Artiodactyla > Camelidae > Camelus > Camelus ferus. Next base: position 48,433,649 of record NC_045699.1, on the reverse strand, counting down.
TTGAATACATCATGGTCTTTAACCTTTCAATCTCATCACAAAAGAAACCTTAATAACTTTCAGATCGTCATATTCTTTAACCTACTTGATATCAGTGAGGATGTGCATTATTTGCCTTAAATTATCAAGTGTCAGCTTTCAGGATTTTAGATGATCTAGTGCAGTGTTTTAAAATTTTATGTTTTACTTTTGATACACAAGATGATTTTAGATGGTTCTGAAACATTCTTACTTAAATGGTTAGTCATTAATGATAATGCATAGCAGAAATTACTGTCTTATCCAATCTATGATTTCATTAATGTTATTATTTAGGATGAGGTTAAGACAAAAGGAAATATATTTTAAAAATTAAACAAAGTAAATTCCACATTTACTCATTGTAACTTAGATATATAAAAACATAATATTCTTTTTTTTAATTGAAGTATTGGTGACTGAAAATATTAAATTAGTTTCAGGTGTACAAAATACCAATTCAGTATTTTATAGATTACACAAAATACAAAGTTATTATAAAATATTGACTATATTCCCTATGCTGTACATTACATCCCTGTAACTTATTTGTCTTATGAATAGTAGTTTGTATCTCTTAATTCCCTACACGTATTTCTTTTATTTATTTATTTTTTCCATTTTTTAAATTGAAGTACAGTCAGTTTAAAATGTGTCAATTTCTGGTGTACAACATAATGTTTCAGTCATAGATATACATACGTATATGCCTTTTTATCTTCTTTTTCATTATAGGTTACTACAAGATATTGAATATAGTTCCCTGTGCTGTACAGTAGAACCTTGCTGTTTATCTATTTTATATATAGTAGTTAGTATCTGCAAATCTCAAGCTCCCAATTTATCCTTCCACCCATCCTTTCCCCTGGTAACCCCAAGTTTGTTTTCTATGTCTGCTGGCACACATTTTGCCTCTCCCCCAGCCTCACTCCCTTCCGGTAACCACTGGCTTGTTCTCTGTATCTGTGAGTTTGTTTCTTTTTTGTTATATTTGATCATTTGTTTGTTTGTTTTTTAAAGATTCCACATATAAATGAAAATATGCACTACTTGTCTTTCTCTCTCTGACTTATTTCACTTATCATAATACCCTCCAGGTCTATTCATGTTACTGCAAATAGCAAGTATCGTTCTTTTTATGGCTGAGAAATATTTCATTTTATAAATGTGCATATACATAATGAATAAAGAAGAAAATACATGTATATATCTGTCGATGGGGCAGGTTAGGTTGCTTCTGTATCTTGGATATTGTATGTAATGCTGTTATGAACTTTTGGGTACATATGTCTTTTTGAATTAGAGTTTTGCTTTTCTTTGGACTAATACCCAGGAGTGGGATTGCTGAATTGTATGGTAGTTGTATCCCTTAATTGGTTTTTCTAGTTAGAGTTGACTTTATGATTTTTGTCTTTTAAACTTCGTACTAAATTTTTAAAGTGGTTGATCCACTGCCTTTACTATATATTTACCTTTACCAGTGAGAATTTTCCCCTTATATATTTTCTTATTTCTTGCTAGGGTCTGTTTCTTCACTTAAAGAAGCCCTTTTAACGTTTCTTGTAAGGCTGGTTTAGTGGTGACGAACTCTTAGTTTTCGCTTGTCTGGAAAACTCTCTTTCTCCTTCAATTCTGAATGATAACCTTGCCAACTAGAATATCCTTAATTTTAGGTTTTTTCCTTTCATCTCTTTAAATATATCATGCCACTACCTTCTGCCCTGCAAAGCTTCTTCTGAAAAATCAACTGATAGCATTATGCAGGTTCCCTCATATATGACTCTCTGTTTTTCTCTTGCTGCTTTTAGGATTCACTCTTTATCATTAACTTTTGTCATTTTAATTGTAATATGTCTTGGTGAGGGTCTCTTTGGATTCATCTTGTTTGGGACGCTCTGTGATTCTTGTGCCTGGATATTTGTTTCCTTCTTCAAGTTGGGAAAGTTTTTAGCCAAGTTTTCATAAAATAAATTTTCTGACCCTTTCTTTCTTCTTTTATTGGGACCCCTATGATGCAAATGTTAGGATGCTTGATGTCCCAGAGGTCTCTTAAAGTATCCTCATTAAAGAAATTTTTTAAAAAAGAAAAAAATAATAAAGTATCCTCATTAAAAACCTTTTTTTTTCTTTTTTCTTTTCTGATTGGGTGACTTTCACTCTTCCGTCTTCCAGGTCACTTCTGTATCACTAAATCTGCTGTTAATTTCCTTTAGTGTATACTTTATTTCATTTATTGTATTCTTCTGCTCTGATTGGTTCTTTATACATTTTTCTAGTTCTTTTTTGAAGTTCTCATGTATTCCTCTGTTCTTTTTTTGAGTTTAGTGAACATTTTTATGACCATTACTTTGAATTATTTGTCAGGTAAATTACTTATCTAAGTTTCATTAGGGTCCCCACCCCCCGGGGTTTATTGTGTTCTTTGGTTTGGAATATATCCTTCTGTTTTCTCATTTTGTTTGGCTTTCTCTGTCTCTATGAAATTAGGAGAAACAGTCACCTATCTGAGTCTTGAATGTATGTCCTTTGTGGGAGCATCTCTATGTAGTCTGTGTGCCCAGTGACTTTTGTGGGAAAACTTGATCTGATCTGAAGCATGCGTGGGCCAGATCTTTTTCTGGGGCACACTGAGGCCATTGCCTTGGTGGGGGTGGGCTGGAGCTTGGGGGGGTGGGGGGCCAGAGCTGGAGCCTGGCATGGGCTGGGGCTTCTCCTGAGTTGCCCTGGTGGCTGCCACTTTTGCAGAGGTAGACTGAAATCAGAGGAGCTTTATTTAAAGCCCAGTGCAAGCTGCAGCATCTCCTTTGGTGTGATGGTGGCCACTGCCTTGGCAGAGAGCAGGACTGGAGCTGGAAGGACTGGAGCTGGAGCCTGCTGGAGGCAGGCTGGGGCTGTCTTGGCAGGCCAGCCAGAGCAGCGGCACTTTTTAATCTGCCACCTCTGTGCTGGGATTGGGAGCAAGCAAGTCTGTGCGCATGCCCTTTAAAAGTATTCTTGGTTTCCTACAGCCATCTGGTAAGCCTCACTGGTTTTCAAAACCAGCCAAGAGGCTTGCCTTCCCAGCACCAGACCCCAATGTGGGGCATGAACCCCTCACTCCTTTGGGTGGATTCCAAGCTTGTGATATCTGCCTCCTCTTCTGGGTTGCTCCCTGGTGGTGTGGGTCCTGGCTAGATCACTTCTCATCTCTACCAGTCTCCGTGTGGTTTTGTCTTTATATCCTTGGTTGTAGAAGAGCTGTTTGCCTGGGCTTCAGGTTGTTTTTGGAGAGAATTGTTCTACGCGTCGTTGTAGTTCTGTTCTGTTTGTGGGAGGAGGTGACCTCAGGGTCTTCCCACTTCACCATTGATCCCTCTTCCTCTTTAATTTTATGTAATAGAATAGGCTTCCTTTCAAACACCTGTTTCCAATAATGGTGGCAGGGAAAGAAACATAAACCAGTTCATTAAATGTATCTTAATTTTTTCCTGTTTAATATAGCCCAAGTTCAGGTAAATAATTAGTTCGAAGTTCAGATACTAGCAGAAATGTTTATTTCCTTCAAAGACATCCTCTACCCACTTCAAATCTGGGTTCAGGAGGGCTTGTGTATTCTCAGGGCAAGAGAATTGGGCAGGAACCCTGGATCAAATAACTCTTTTTGGCCAGCTTCTCAATCCTAGTGGAAGTATAACTCATCTGGTCTCCAGGCGTTGACCTCTTGTGTATCTGCACTCATAATACATGGTTTATTTTCTCAGAATGGTCAAGGCTGGGTAGTAAACTCACTCTCACCCTCTGGGTCAGGTGGCAAAACCACTCATTTCCTCTAGGTTTGCCACACTTGGCTTTCATTGTCCTTCAAAATTCTCTGAGTTGTGTCTTTTATCAGGTTTCTGGTAGATCCTCACACCCCATATCCTCTGCTAAAGGGTCAGCTCACACATTTCCGTAATGATCCTGGGGAGGTTTGCTAGCCTTCAGCTCTCAGCTCCTTTCATGCCCATCATTGTAGATATGGGAACTTTCAGAACCCTTTCACACAACAGGAGTGTGGAAAAAAACTTGTGTGTGCTATTTTTGTATCTCCCTCTGCCTAAACTTTACACAATATCCCGTTTTACTCTGCTTTCCAGAACTCCAAACAGGAAGCAGGACAAAATCTTCCTCTGTGGTTTGCAGTCTCTCATAATCCAGTCCCACCTTTGGTCAAGGCCTAGGCCTTTTTTCTAGGCAGGGATACTTTCTTTCCTAGGACAACGAGGCCCAGGGTCTAATCTTAATATAATAAAGCTTCAGAGGAAGAATGAAACAATTACTGACAATATGAATACTTTGGGAGGTATTAAGAAAGATTGTTTTTGCCTTATAAGCAGTAGGTCAGAGAGTACACAGATATGGCTTAAACTTATGCAGGTACTGCTTAATAACTGAAATTTTTGAAATACTGATCTGTCAGCCTTCTCACTTTATAGCTAAGTAATAGGGGCTCAGAGAAAGTTTTACAATAAATTAATAGCAGGGCTGGGATCAGAACCCTGGGATGTAGCCCTAAATTTTCTCTGTTATATTATGTTGAGATTTTTTTTTCCCAACAGGCTGTTAAACTCTATTCTTTGGAAATTTGAAATAAATTTTGCTGTATACACTAACACTGTTTTTGCCTTAGGAGAGCTAGAAACACTTCAATTTCTACATTTACTCCTGTTTACGGAAAACATTTTTTAGGTTCTAATGATGATTAGAAACATTGTTGGGTCTGTCACTGAAAGGGAGTCACACTTCTCCACTGATTGTGTTGTGTCTCTGTGGTAGCTCAGTGAAATCCCTTAAGTACACCTGGGGACTTCCACCCATTGGAATAATCTTTATTCCATAATCACTTATTTTTGCCTCTCTTTTGAAGGAAACCAGGACACGTCATCCCCTAACAGGTCTCTTTGACATAGAAAGTATTAGCACTTAGAAAAATAGCAGATGCAAGAGAGGCCCTCTGATTCCCCACCACACCTCCTTTTTTCCTGAAAGTAGGAGATTAAACTCCCAGATGGAAGCCTATACCAGGAGGAAAGTAAACTTCTTATCATCAAGGACAAGAGGTTGAGATTGAGAGAATTCTATACCAATAGACCTTGTTGTATTGCTCTTTTGTTTTTTTGTGTGTGTTTTTTTTGTTGTTGTTGTTGTTGGGGGGAGGTAATTAAGTTTATTTATTCTTGGAGGAGGTACTGGGGATCAAACCCAGGACCTCATGTATGCCAAACATGAGCTATACCCTCCCCCTCAATAGACCTTATTAAAAAAAATTCTAATCTTCCTTTAGGCTCCCCACGTAGTGTAGTTATTTTTCCACAATTGTCTCTCTTTGTCTGACCTAATAAAAAAGCAAGTACTTTTTTTGCCATTTCTTTGGGTCTTCATTCTTGTTAGGGCTCCTATGTCACACAAAATTTATACTAAATAAATTTGTATGCTTCTTTCCCATTAATCTGTCTTACGTCAGTTAAATTTTACTCTAAGAGTGTGTGTGTATATATACTTTCCCTCTCTCTCTTTCTATGTATAGAGATAGAGAGGATAGAGAGAGAGAGAGAGAGACAGACAGACAGACAAAGACAGAGAGTCAGATATTTTAAGGACTTGGCTCTTATGATTGTGGGGGCTGGAAATCTGCAGGGCAGACCAGCAGGCTGGAGTCTCAGGGACAGATTGATGTTGCAGTCTTGTGTCTGCAACATTGGTAAGTTGGAGGTAGAATTCCTTCTTCCTCAGAGGACCTCAGTCTTTTCTGCATGATTCACATCTGTTATTGACAACTGCTAATGCCTCCCCTGTGCATGGTTGGCATCTTACTGCCCAGTGCTCCCACCAACATCTCCACTCCTAATTTGCTACATCCTTTAAGGGTCCATGGAGTGCCAGGTTCCCTGGTGTCTTCTGTTCTAGGCAGCAGATTGAAGAAGCTTGACTCTGCCAGTTTAAAATACATCTCACTTTATTACCTGAGTATTGAAGCATTGTGACTTTCTCCCCTTTCCTGTGCTTCTCTTAGAGTCTTAGTAAAAACAACAGTATTTCTGCTGCATTCCTCCCAAGCCTACCTCCCTTCCTTGGATCTAGTCCTGGGAATTAGTCATTAAGCTAGGAGCTTGCTATCCTGCCAACATACTTCTCATCCAGTGTGAGAGCTGTGTGCCAAAACAGTCCTCTTCTCCCAGACATTCCAATCTGCCCATGACTGTCAACATCAGCCCCTTCTCCCCAAGGCTTATGTTTCACTTTTAATACATTTTATCGCACAACTGTCATTGTACAAGTTAGAAAGCTGAAGCCCAAGGAAAGGTAAACTTTGACTTTGCCGGAGGTCAATTACAATGATAGATGTAAAGGAGTCAGGGTTCCAGTCTGTCTCTCTGATTCTAGACACCAGCTACACCTCACTGGCTGTAAGCAATGCAAAAATCAAAGACACAGTACCCTTCCTCAAAGAGTTCACAACCTGGAAGCACAGTCTACAATATGTAGCTTGGATCACTTGTACGTTTTGACAATGGATGTTGACTGATGGGATTAGCAATGGGTCAGATTTCAGACGTTGTGGTCCTGAGGAGGCATTTTGCATGGTTTCTGCTGTCCCTTGGAAGAGTGATTTGCAAACTAGGCTATGTATTAGAATCTGCTGTTAAAAGTACAGATCCCAGAAGCTTTTTCAAACCTATCAAGTCAGAATCTCCAGGTGAGGGGTGCAGAATCTTTATTTAACAGAATCCTAAGATGAGTCTTAAACCCACACCACTCTGAAGACGGATATTTGGGACTCACCTACTTAAAAACTATCAAAAAGGCAGCTGCCTAAGAGACCACTGACTTAAAGGAGGAGCTAGACAGGAACTGAAGCAAAGGAGAATAGAGCCAGGTGATGAGAGGTGGCGTCAAGGGAAGAGGCTTAGAAATCGGACCTGTGTGATAAAATAAAGACTCCATTGTGAAACACCTAGACTGAAAGGCACACCAGCTAGACTGAGCCAATGCCCAGCCCCTTTGGCAGCAGGTGCTGGTAGCCCTGCCACTAGGGACTTGGGAGAAAAAAAAAAAAAAAAAAGGAGCAGCTGGTGGTTTCTATGGAGACAATTTCAACTTTGAACAGTAGGCTGGAGTATTTTGAATGACCTAAATTAGCAAGCAACAGGCAAGTGTCCAGTGCTTCTAGCCGGCTCAGTAAGCCATCCTGCTCCTGTCTGCTTCCTGGGGCTGAATTCAAGGTGAGTCGGGGCTGTCACGGCCTAGTAGAAAAGCTCTGCTTTCTGATTTCAGCAGCAGGGCGCCTGGGAAGGCTGCTTTCATCTTGCTGTGTGTGTTCTCTCACCTCAGTGGGTAGCACAGTTCTCCGAAGAGCCAATAATTACCGTGCCGGGCGGTTTATTTCTCAAATGCAGATTTACTTCAGATGCACCAACCTAACCAAAAGATTGTTTAGAGACTATTTGGGAGGCAAAATGCACACTTGACTGCAAAAGTCAGGGTCCAGCTAATGTGAGCTAACAGAGAGATTGTTTCTTGACACAAGGAATTTTTCTCTGGGATTTATTGCTTGGGAGGAGGGAGTGCTGTGATGGAGAAAGGAAAACAACAATGTCCCAAGGGAACGGAATTTTTGTTTCTTGATTAGTAACAGTAATTTGAACTTCTACGAGTGACCTTTTGCTCTCTTTTATTCTTTGTGTCCTGCCTTCTGATGTGTTGATGTCCTGCCAGTTCCTGACCACCCTTCCTCTAACAGGTCAGGCTCTCCCAGTGGTGCAGGCTTGATCTCCGCCTTCATCCTGGGAGTCTGGAGGTCTGAAACCTGCTCAACAACGTGGCTTTCAGCTTTCAGACCCTATCAGGTTGCTTCCATTTTGCCAAAGGTTCCCTGTCCAACTGCCATGAGACGACACTTGTGTGAGGCAGCTGAGTTCTTGTTTCTTTCCCCCTGGCTGCTTTGTGTCTTTGGTTTCAATAACAGTCCGCAGTGTGCAGAGTCCTGCCTTCTGCTGCAAAGAAGTGAGGAAGCCTGGGGATTTTATTGCATTGGCTTTTGAGGAGTCTCCCATCTTCAGAAATAGCCTAGACGAATTCAGCTGGGCTTCTCTTCTATCTTCACACTCTCTCTGAGATATGTCACTCAGTGTTTTCCCTTGTTCATCTATTATTTATTCTTTCACTTAATTCCTCAAACATTTACCGAGCAATCACTATGTGTCTGGCATTACTCCAGGAACTGAGGAATAGGGTGTTGAACAAGGTAAACTGTTCCCATCAGAGCAGTGCTATCCAATAGAATATTCTGTGATGATGGGAGTGTTCGATATCCAGATGGTCCGCTACAGTAGCCACCAATTACACGTGGCTAATGAGCAATTAAAATGTGGTTCGTGTGACTGAGGAGCTAAATTATAGATTTTTTGTATTTTTAATGAATTGAAAATTAATTAGCTGCATGTACAAAGGGACAGACAGATAAGGAAGCAGATTTTTACAATACCATATGCTAAGTTTGTCATGAGATGGTTGGTTAGACTAGTAAATAGATTGGGGTGAAAGGCTTTGATTGAATTAAATGATCAAGGGCGTCAAGCACAAAGGGAAGTCCACGTCCAAGACTGACAGACTCAGCGGGAAAAGAAATAATGAGCCCCTTTAAATTCAGACAGTTTATTGCTTATGTAGATAGTGAAGGCAAGAGAAGCCAAGGGTGCAGGTGTCTGGGTCCTTGTCTCACACACCAAAAGGATGGCACTGAAACAAAAAGAACCAGGCATCTTCACAGTTGTGAGATACCCTGTGGGTGAGGAGCCGACCCAGACTGCAGCCCAGGGGTCCCAGAGCCTGCAGCTCTGCCCTGAAGGGGTGCAGGGATGAGAAGAAAAGTCCTGTGCCTCTCCAGAACCAGGGAAGTGGGTGGGAAAACCGCCTCATGGTGGCTCCCACCAGACTGGGAGAGACAGATGGGAAAACAGTCTCACGAAGCCTCTTTTGAAGAAAACTTATCTTGTCATGTTTCTGGGAGGATCACAAGGCATTCCACCCAGATTTAGGTCATATGGTGGTTCAAGTTTTGTCTGTGGAAACACGGAAGGTCTCCAGGGTGCTATGATAGAGCCATTCCTCTGCAAAGGGTCTTAAATGCTTGGCCAAAGCATTCAGAATTTACCTTCAAATGAAGCTGGCAGCCATTATAAATTTAAAGCAGTAGAGAAATTTGATTATTTTTCAGCTTTATAAAGATCTGTCTGACAACACTGTAGAGATTAGACTGGAGCAGAAAACCCTATAAAGAGAGAGAAAGTATTGCGTAAAATGAATAAGAGTTCATAGGAATGGGGAGAGAGTCCGCAATCATTTAATGAATACATGGGATGTGAAGGGCTCATGTACAGTGAAAATGACAGACACATCAGACAGGATCCTGCCCTCAAGAAATTTACAGATTAACAGGAGAAAGGAAACACAGCACACGTGACTCTAATGTTCAAGAAACATGTGAAGTGCTCTGAGTGGCATGGTGGAGAGCCCGGTGCAGGAAGAGCTCCCTTCAGCTGGGTGTCCCTGTACACAGTAGGTGCTTTATTGATGATGATGACAATACAGTGTTAGACAGTATTAGTTTTAAGTCTTCTTACAACTTATTCTGAAAACGTGAGAGACTGGCTCTGGCAGGCAATAAGCCTTATCAACTAACAAATTAATCCCTATCGCAATATGTGGATAAATTGGAATCCAATTGAGAATATGACAATAGAGATGGAATACAGGGAAAGCAGGAAAAAAACTGTAAAGATTAAGCATGGTGAGAGGTGGCGAGGAGAAGGCTGGAGGGCTTTGGGTACCAGGGGCAGGGTTAACTTGCCTTTACCACTGGAAATACTCACTGATGAGTCCACACGTCCCACTTCCCATCCCCATATTTTGGTATTTGCATTTTGCCTGTGGTCCTTCCTCCTCCAGAGGGTGGTCAGTTGATACTTATTGCCTCGGGAAAGGATGGCACACTAGAAAGAGAAAAACAAAGACCTTTTCCTGGCCTTTGAGTTGCAAGAAGCCTAATGGATGATGTGAATTTCAGAAGTCACAAATCACTGTGTTTTGTTTGGCCCACACCTTGGGGTTTGTTTGTTTGTATTGTTGTTGGGTGGTTTTATGTGTATGTATTTTTAAAAATAGAATACATTTGAACGCCTTTAGATGGCAGGTAGTCTCAGGCTCATGACAGTCAGACCTCGTTCATCTCTAGCCTTTATCTACAAATCTGTATTTCCTTCCTGGCCTCTGTAGGTATCTGAATTGGGAACCCCTGGCATCCATTGTATAACAGGTTTAGAAGAATGTATAATAACGTGTGAGCAGAGCCTCCCCACTCCCAGTCTTTGAGCACTGCCATAGTCACAGGGAACTTTCTTGAGCTCCCAGAAAAAACAGGGTGCTCTGAATTCTGTGATCACATCTCTGCCACCTGGAGGAAAAAGGACTCCAAAGAGAAATTACCCTGAATCTAGAAAAATAAAAAATAAAAGACATGTCGTGCACATGTGGGCTTGTGGACTAAAATTTCATCCTACTGTTTCATCGCTAGTCCTGCCACGGTGTACACCAGGGTATATATTTGAAAATTTCAGAGTTAGGGACAGGGAAAGGGCAAGATGAAGTTAAAGTCAAGAAAGAAGTAGGATAGAAAAGCAGGAGGGAGAGGCTAGGAAAAGAATGAGCTTTCATATTGCTACCCTCATTTGGGGGAAATAAGTAAGGTTTATACATAGGGTCAGATGGCACTGGTTAAAATTCTCGCTTCACCATAACAACCAGGCAAGCTTGGATGAGCCATTTAACTGGCTGAGCTAAATTTCTTAATTTATAATATAAGGATAATAATAGTTTTTTATTCCCACAGGTCTGTTGCAAGGGCCATGAGAAATAATGACCATCAAAGGGTCTTGGAAAGTGCAAAGGCTTTCCTGTGGGAATTCATATTACCCAGTGACTAGTGTTTAGTAAGTGCTTGATAATTGTTTGTTACTAGAGAAAAAAAAAGGGAATTGAAGGGAGAATTGAATTCCAAGGCCATTTAAAATAACCAGTCCCTTTACTTGTCAAATAATTGTGACATTTGATTTGTCTTGTCCATTTTCCTGGAGCCATTGCTTCATTTTTCAGTTGTTCATTAAAGACCATGCACGTGGAACAGCGCTTGTCTTACCAGCTAACGTAAATCCCAGTGATAAGGGGCTTCACTGTCAAGACAGAAATTTTTGGTGTGTGGCCTCTTGATGGCAATTCTCTGTCACTGATCTTCCGAGTCTTGTCCCTCATCCTTCAATTCTCTTCCTCCATTTAAAATTTATCTTCAAGTTTATCCCTCCATCAGACATAATTGTAAAATGTAAATTCTTACTAAAGTATAAAAGAGTGGCATAATAAATAACAAAATGAGAAAAATTCTCTAAAAAAACCCCACTTACTAAAATGCTCTTCTTATAGCATCCATACTTCACAATATTCATAAATAATAGCAAAGTGTCAGGGTGCAGCTGACTGCAGTGTGTAAAAATTTATTAGAATGTAAATTTCCCTCTATATTATACCCATAGTTTGTTCACTCCTTTAACTCATTCTATGGAGCATAAGGGGAGGTGGGAGTAGGTAATGCAGGAAGGAGAGGCAAACATTATCAGTCTATTGTTTTCCTCTCCTTGCAATATAGAGGTCACTAACCGTCAACAGCCTCCCCTACTTGCATCCAAAACTGAGAATAGACCCAACCAACTGAACGTGGTCCTTTCACATACTGCCCTATGGGGATGAACACCTTGTAAAGGAGTCACTGATAGAACTGCTCAGTTACCCTCCAGCAATGTGTGCACTAGCATCACATGACACTTGAAGTTCAAAAATTCTTCCTTTTTTTCCCAATTAAAAGCTCTCGTGGAAACTAGGGCATTTGGCAGAACCTCGGAGTTCCTCAGAACCCGAGCTGAGAATCCCTGGTGTATAGGCACAAAGTCTTTTGGGTTTGTGTGTATTTGTGTCCACACACAAGTGAGTCTGTATGTGTGTATGTATTTTAATCCTGGACTTTTCCTGTTTCTTGACTCTATCAGGGAGTATTATATATGGAACAGATGACACATGGGCTTGTTAAGTCTGATATCTGTTAGACTTACAACCGATTTCTGAGAAAGCTATCTGTCCGACTTTGCCTTGGATGCCTACCAAATCCTCCTGAGGGCACACCTGCCTTGTCAAGCTGTGCAAGATGACTTTTTTTTTCAGCCCATATTCCAATGGCAACAACTTTAAGGTTACTGATCATATGGCCACTTCCTAGTATTTGTTTGATCAGGAAACCTGAGACATCATTCACAAGTACACACCATTGACTTATCAAGTGACCTCTCACTCACTGTTTGTTTGTTTGTTTGTTTGTTTCATGTGTTTGTTTATGTCAAACCCATCTCATCCTCTTGGGAGAACTCCTGCTTCTTACAGGAAGTTTCATTATAGCACAATCTCTTGCATATACCTTGGTGTAAATGGCAAAAATTTAGACATGGGATACTAATGACCATTACAGGGAATTTCTGACAAGTCAGAATCCATGAATTTACACATTTAACCAGAGGTCCAGAAAGATTAGGAGACAAAACAGCAAGCACAGTCAGCTAAGTGCTGAGACCCCAAAACAAAATTCTATCTGAAGTCTTCTGAAACCTATCTTCTTGCATCTCTCTTTCTCCGATGCTCATCTGCTTAACCCCAGCCCTTCTCAATGAGCAACTCTTCCTTTCCTCAGGGGTTTCTCAGGATAGGAACAATCACATTTCTCTCTGTTCTGTTCTGTCCCTCTTTCCTCAAACTCCCACACTCTATCCCAAAGCTGACTTTCTGTGATTACCTGGATATAGTTTCTGAATTTTATGGATTGATGCCACCATCTTCCACCAGAAACTCTTCAAGTATTGAGGAAAAACATTCACAATCATTTTATTCAAAACTATTCTGCTGATTTGAGTTCGGGTTTACATCAAATGGTCAGTAATGCTGGTTGTTGTTGGGGGATCAGGTTGGAGGGAGTGTGTTCTTTGTGGAAAATCACTTTCGTAAACGAAGCACAAAATGCATTTTCCCTTGACCCACTCTGTCCTCCAATGACTCCAATGACCTTTTCTATGAGAATAATTAGAACAGCAGAACAGACAGGTTGCCTTTTTTCTTTGGCTATCACTCATTCAGGGCCAAACTTACAGCCCACAAAATGCTCTGCTTTTCATGCTCCAGGTTTTCTTTGACCAGTGTCTCTAATTCTAGTTCATATTTTCCCAGATCCTATTTTAATTTTATTTTATTCTGTCTCCATTACCCATATACCTTTGTGGAATGAGGTATAAAAGGAGAGAAAGGAAAGGAAGAAGGAAGGAAGGAAGGCAGGAGGAAGAGGATACCCCAAATTTTGCTCATAAAGGAGCAGATTATGAAATAGCTGATCAAAGGTATATTACACTCTCTTAACAACAAGCTACAGTTGACATTTATCACTCTATTGGAAAGCCACAAAAGTAGATCATGAAGTTTTATTTTCCCTTAAAGGAAACAAATAATGGAAACTCTGAAAAGAGCTGGTGATAGGGAGGGATTGGAAATGAACAAACGAACGAAAGAAAGAAAGAAAGGCCATATTTCTTGTTTATGTAGATACAGGAGTTGAAAAGCAACACTGATCCTTCCTATAAAGCCTTCATGCATTACCCCTTCAAATCCTAGCCAACACCTGTGAAATAGGTCACCTGGGAATTATCTCAGCAGAAGAACTGAAGCGCAACTTACCTAAAACAACAAAACTAAGATTTCCTACAGTGTTGTAATAAGACAGGGGGCTGCAGTGTCAGAGCTAGCTTGACTTTCTGGTTCTCCTGTGAATTATGTACACTGCTTGGAGCCTGCCACTTAGCCTACATCCTCATGTGTGAAATGAGAATAATGAGTCCTCTCTGCTCGCCTTGTTTTCCCTCCTCCAAATGTTCTGTGTATTTCGCAACGTGCCCCCAGAAGTCTACCTTGGCCAGACCTAATACGAGCCTTGTTGGGGCCTCTCCCTGGGAATTTAAGTTCCAATTCAGAGTCTTCTCTCCCCTGCAGGGCAAGGAATACCAGCAGGTCCCTTTGCCGGTTGACAATGTCCCAGCTGACAGCCACCCCAGCAAGTGCCCTTGCAGACGAGCCTGTGCACATCCGAGCGACAGGCCTGCCTCCCTTGCAGATGGTGACCCTCGTGGCATCTCTGAAGGATGAGAAGGGGAATCTGTTCCAGTCCAGAGCCTTCTACAGGGCTAATGAGGCTGGTGAGCTGGACCTGAAGCAGACGCCTGCCTTGGGAGGTGACTACGTGGGGGTCCATCCAATGGGCCCCTTCTGGTCTCTGAAGCCTGATAAGGGTTTTAGGAGGCTGCTCAAGCGCGATGTGATGAACAGCCCCTTTTGGGTCACTCTGCAGCTATATGACTCACTTTATCTCCAAGATTCAGCCCCGGGCGAGCCCAGGGCCAGCCAAGTGGTGCAGCGCTGGTTCTCCAGCCCTGGGGTCCAGCGGGTGAAGATCCACGAAGGCCGATTGCGAGGAGCCCTTTTCCTCCCTCCAGGTGAGAGTCATCTCTGGTGACAGAGAAAAAATATGGCTGATGGTGGAAATGAAAACAAAAACCTGAAGGCATCCGATTACTGGAGAGCCAGTATTTCCTACAGTGTTTTCGAAGCCCCCTGCCACATTCTTGTGGGTGTGAAAGTGGAATTCTTTCTGCTCCGCCCATCCTTCTATGGCTACCTCCCTGACCCTCTTGTTACTGTTCCTGATTCCATGCTCTTCTTTTTGTTGCTCTTAGGGAAAGGCCCTTTCCTGGGACTCATTGACTTGTTTGGGGGCACCGGGGGTCTAGTGGATTTTCGGGCCAGTCTTTTGGCTGCCCGTGGCTTTGCAGTGCTGGCATTAGCATATTTTGCCTATGAAGACTTGCCTCAAAAGCTGCAGGAAGTGGACCTGGAATACTTTGAGGAAGGTGCCAACTTGCTACTAGCTCATCCCAAGGTATTTAAAATACTTTTCATTTTACCTGGTAACATGATGGCAAAAAAAAAAAAAAAAAAAAAAAAAAAATCACAAGTGTCTGTTCTGCCTACTTTATCAGTGTGTTTAGACTTGGGCATAACACAGTTGACAGTTAAAATGGGGATAATAATCTACCTTATAGGATTGTTAAATTGATTAGGATCAGTTTAGTGCTTACTGGCACAAAGAGGACAATAAATGGTGAATATATTATCATTCTTTTCATTTTCTAGTTCCAAAATGTTCAACAATCAGGTTCTTTCTTACAGTTCAACCTAACATGGTAAAACAATCATATCACCTAACATTTCTTAAGTGACTATTTGTTTGACTCTATGCTAAATACTTTATATGCACCATCTCATTTAATGCTCACAATTACGTTGTGAAGTTAGTACTTTTGACAATGTCCTCAGTTTTCAGATGAGAAGGTATACTCACCTCAGTTAAGTAAGGTGTCGAAGCTACATGGCCAGTAAGTGACAGAGCCCTTCTGTCACTTTGTTCTGTCTTTGTTCCAAACCATTAAGTCATCCTGACTCCCCAGTTTGTATCATAATCTCTTGGGAGAGCCTTGACTCCTTGTAAGAAGAGATAGGATATGTTTCCAGTTGGAGCATCACTGGTGTCCTCATCTTGAGTGTTATCATCATCATTATCAAATACACGTGTGATTTTTCTAAGCATATTTGCATCTTTTTAAAGGTTGCCTAGAAGGAATTAAATCCCAGATAAAATGTTTTCAAGTCAATTTTTAAAATTTCAAATTTAACTATTTGTGACATTGTCTGAGAAAAAAGGTCAACTGCCAAAATTAAATTTGTGTTTAGATTCAGCAGAAGAGATTCAATTCCCACCTCTGCCCCATAATAGATACTGTCGTAGCCTTCACTGAAACTTAAACTTCCTAAATCTCCATTTTCTTGTTGGAAGGACTGAGATAATGTATGTAAAGCACTTAGCAGAGGGCCTAGCATATAGTAAGCTCATTAAATCCACCTTGTCACCTTCATCCATCTGGTTCTTCTCCCTTCTTTTCTCCACACCCTCAACCCATCCCAAAGTGTTTTAGGTTCTACTTCTGAATCTTTCTCGATATAGCACATCTTCGTCATCCTCCCTGCCACTGTTGTAGTTCATTGCCTCATGATTGCTCATCTGTGATACTGCAGTCATGCATTCATCGAGTTCCTGTCTCCAGTCAGCCCTCCTCCTTAACTTCCTGATCCATTCCTCAGGAGATGGTTCCCAAACGGGGATGCACATTGGAGTTCCTTGGGGATACCTTATAAGTATCAGATTCTTGGCCCCCCTCAGACCTATTGAAGTAGATCTCAAAAAGTTGGATCTCAGAATGCTCTGATTTTAAAACGTTTTTTTTCAATAATTTTGATGACAGAAAGGTGCCGAGAATACAATTGTGAGTGAAGTCAACATACAAAGTCGCTACAAGGATGCTGCTCTACCCCAAGACGGGCCACCTCTTACAGCCGCCCTATGGGCCCCTGTGCTCTGCATCCGTGCACCTGAACATATTTGCTCATTTTGTCCAGAATGCCCTTCCTTTCCTCATTCATCTCTGACTTCCTCCCTTCCCTCTGCTCCCTCAGCCAACCACAAAGGGAAGGACTCCCTCCTGGGAACTAGTACTTTTCCTACTGGCTTGGGTACTGAAATTCAGTTGTTCAAAGAATCCAAGTCTTTCATCTTTACCCTCCCAATGCTTGCTGGAGTAGCCCTTAGATTAATGAATATGCAAATCCTTTGTAGCTATAAAATGCTATTTAAATATGAATTACACTTACCTAATATTTGAAAGAAACCAGGAGACCTCTTTTCCTAGCTGGAGAGAAGAATTTGATTCTTCAGAAATCTTACCTGCCTCTGCTCTTGTGGTGTTGAGTGTTGCTGGCGCATTAGACCCTTTTTGCCTTTATAGAACTTCGCTTTTGATGAAGAGTTTTTCTTTCTTTTCTTTTACTCATCTTCCTAACAGTCCTGCCAGGTAGAGAACATGATCACCCTCACAAGGCAATAAAGCTTGGCGAGGGTAAGCAGGTAGTGTTCTCTCTCAATCACAGAAGCTGGGACTCCCTAGTGCAAGGACTCCCAACCCATATTTTCTGACTTTTCCCATCACTAGCTTACTGGCTGATAGGACAGCTCCTTCTCGGAGTATGCCTGTAATGAGTTCCCTTTTGTCCTTCAGGTTCAAGGTCCCGGAATCGGAGTGGTCTCTATGAGCAAAGGTGCAGAGATTGGGCTGGCCATGGCCTGCTTCCTGAAGCAGGTGGTGGCCACTGTCTGCATCAACGGGTCCAATGCCGTCTTTGAATGTCCGCTCAGGTACCGGGATCTGGTGATAGCATCCATCCCCTCATTTCCAGAGCGCATGGATGTCCACCCCATGGGGGCTGCGCGCCTCCGCCACTACAGGGGGGACCCCCGGGATGAACTGAATCAGCAGAGTGTGCTTCCTATTGAAAAGGCGCAGGGTCAGATCCTCTTCATCATAGGGGAGGATGATGAATGCTATAACAGCAAAAAATACGCTGAGCAGGCCCTTGACCAGCTGCGGAACCACGGGAAAAGCAATGGAAGGATGCTGCTCTACCCCAAGACGGGCCACCTCTTAGAGCCGCCCTACGGGCCCCTGTGCTCTGCATCTGTGCACCCGAGCTATGGCCTCTTCCGCCCCATCCTCTGGGGCGGGGAGCCTGCTGCTCACTCAGCAGCCCAGGTGCACGCCTGGGGAGAGATCCAGAAGTTCCTCAGGCAACACCTCGTTCAGAGCAGAAGCAAATTCTGAGTAAGAGTGATGATGAGGCGGGGAGACAAAAAAAGTGGTTATAAAGCAGGGGTGCGGGTGGGTGAGGGTCTCCTGATTTTTCTAGATTCACAGTCACCTTGAATTAACTGGAAGGAAATTAGGCAAAAGCAAAGGACTGGGTGCATCTGAAATATTTCTGACAAAATTGTGTGTGCTTTGAATTTTTGTAAATTGAATCTTAGTTTATATGCACCAGGGTAGTTGCTACTTCAAAATTGTGATACCTTTGCAAATTGAATAACCTTTTGTACCCCATTTAGGGAAATCTTGGATCAAGGTATTGCCAATCTAGATAAATTTCCTGGAACTTCCAAGTTATAAAATCACTTTCTGTTTAAACTATTTTGAGTTGAATTTATGACATTTGATATGAAAAGTTCTAATACATCACCAAGTGTAGTGCTTGCCATAGGTTTCCAATAGATACTTTAAATTTTTTTAGACTAGTGATTTCTCTTTTTATTCCTAAACATATATTTCTTTTTATAATTTTAATCAGGAGTTAGAGCAAATGCTCAAGTGCCTTTGTAGCACTGATTGAAATTAAATGAGTTACATTTAAAGCCGTCAGTACAGTGTCCTGGCATGTAGGATTTCTATGTCAGAACTAGCCATTATGGTTCTTATAATGCTTTTATCTTTCAGTTTGTTAATGTGGTGAATAATATTCATTCATGGACTAATTCTGCTTATTCATCTAATTCTAACAGGTCATTTTCTCATATTGACTAACTTGGGTTTTAAAATTTCTTTTGGAGCCAACTGGGTCTTATATTTTGTCAGGGTTTCACCCCTATCTTCTGGAACACATTTTCCTCTTATAATTTTTCACATGTCCCCTGTTGTTTATTTGCATGCTTTCTCTTTTTCCTCTCAGTCAGACTTGCCAAATATTTGCCTATCTTATTGATCTTTTACTAGAACAGCTATTGCGTTGTTTGTTGGTAAAATCTAATTTTTGCCAATTCATCAATTTCTGTTTCTTTGAAATAAGTTTGTTCCTTCTGCCATATTTGTGTTTTTCTGGCTTCTTGATATGCAGTGTTCTCATTTTGTAAAAGTCTAATAGTTTCCGCTTTACTTGCCCCCCACCCCTTTGAAACCCAAGAGTAATTCCACCAAAGTACAAAGTATCATCCTGCAGATAACTTGCTGCTTATAAGGAACCTCACTTCTCAGTGCGAAGTTCAGATTGTCACCACCTGCACGCACTGACCAAACTCAGCATCTCTAAAAATGGTCAACTTGACATAACACGTTTCATGATGAGATGTAATGTGGATTGCCCAGCACTACTCAGAACTAAATTCTAACAACAATGTTAAATGTGAAGCTAATCAAGCCCTTTGATCAAACTTCTTATTAATGTGGTGGCTAGAGGACAAGTTAAACGGCACTACAAGGAGACAGTCACAGATTGTCGGTCATTCTTTAACCTGGTCTCTTCACAAGTTAATTGTCTTGTCTCTGACCTTGTCTCTCTTCACAAGTTAACTGCACGAAGAAATTTTGGAATTTTTCACTTTGTGGGATTTTTTTCTTTCTTTTTGCACTGGAGTGAGCTGGGGGCAGTTAAAAATTAAAAGAGGCTTAAGAGACATTAACCAAATGCTACGTGTGAGCTTGATTTGAACAAAGTAACTGTAAAAAACACATTTGGGGGATAAATAGAGAAATTTGAATAGGGACTGAATATTAAGTGATGCTGAGAAATTATTATTTTGTTAGATGTCAAAATGGTATTGTGATTACATAGAAAGTCCCTATTTAGATACACATACTGACATATTTAGAGGTGAAGGATCACAATATCTGGGAATTATTTCAAAGTGCTATAGGAATATGGCAAATGTGAACAATTATTACACCTAGATGATCAGTATAGTGAGGTCTATTTGTTTACTTTTATCTGTGCTTGCAATTTTTCATAATAAAAAGCTAAAAAAATAAGAGAGATAATTGATATATTTACCTTTCTTTCCCAACAGACAAGAACGTTAGCATGCACTACATCTTTTCCTCTGTGTCGCCCTCTAGTTTAAACAAATAAGTAGACCACTTCTCATCTTTCTATTTATGTGTATATGTGAATCCCAGTAACTTTCGCCCTCTCTTATTCCCTTTCTAGGGTGGTTGGACAGTCCACCTCAAAGATAAAGGTTTATGTGCCTTTGAATACACAAATAATTTATAGTGCTGGACCTGGCAGCCTCTTGGTCCCTGGATTTTCTTTATCTCTAAGGCTTGCCACTCTACTGTTTCATTGTTATGTTTTAATCATGACTGGGTATTTTTCTCTCAGCCTTTGCATGTCCTCTTCACAGATTTCTATTGCTTCTGGTAGAAAGTTCCATTGGTTTAAAAACCTCTGCTGCATGTACTCTTGGTAGCCTAACCTTCCTCCTTTATAATCGTACCCAGCATGTCCCTGTGCTCCAGCAATTCTGGACTTACTGCAGCCCCCACAGGGGAGTGCTAATTGGTGCCGACCAATCGTGGTGGTCTCTTTTCCTTAATCCAGTGATTAGTGTGGGCATGAATGCGTGGCATGTCTGGCCAAGGAGATGTCAGAGACATCTGAGGAGAATGGAGATTGCCTGAAAGAGACACTTTGGAAGTTTGGGGGGAAATTTCCCCTGAGGATGTTGTTTCATCTTAAGGTGGGTGATATATTGAGAACAGGAAGAGAGCTAGTTTGAGCGCAAAACCCACACCCAGGGTCTGAGCCAAATGAGCCGCAGAGAAATGGGACTAGGGCTCTAATTATGTTGTTCCCTTGTTTGCTTAACCTTTGGATTTCTTGTTATTGGATTCAATAAACTGCCTTATTGGTTGAAGCCAATTTACATTGGGATTTTCTGATTTTTGCTACTAAAGACTGTCATGATTATGAGCACTTCTATCACAGCAGCCCACCCTTTTTTGCATTGAGTTCGGGGCAGTGTAGAAGGACAAATGGCCCAAACTAGTTTTTTAAATGAAGATTTAGCAAGATGAATTAAAAAGTAGTAACCAACCTGAATTTCATAAACAGTTATTAGAATTTTAAAGTTTTATAAACCTACATAATACATATAACTTGAGGACCATGTATGGTTGCTAGAAGTGATTGCATTACATTTTCTTTGTGATGATAGAATAGTGGGAAGAAATGAAATGATGAGCAGAGCCACGCCCATCTTCCCTGTTGGATGTGAGCTGAAAATAAGCCACCTATTTTGTAGAAATACAGAAACAAAAAGGCTTGTTGAGTGTTTACTGTATGCCAGAAACTGCTGAAAGTTAGTGATGAGTTTTCTAATTTAATCCTCACATCAGCTTTTAACAGTAGACACCCTACAAGGCTTTGAGTTCAACTTGCATTGCAATTCAGCCAGTCACAGGATAAGATTCTGGGTTTGTTTGTTTGTTTGTTTGTTTGTTTGTTTGTTTTTTTAGCAATAACAGCCTTGTGGCTACAGGAGACAAGGATCTTCCTCAGAGCACACATAGGAGATTTCAGATCATTTATGGGGCACATAACCCAGGAATTTAAATTCCTTGAGTTCATCATTTCCTTTTCCCACTTTGTCCAGTAACAATAGGAACAATTAGCCGATCTCATTATGTTCACTAGTTTGCCAAAGGTGTTCAAAAGTATCACATACAAAGTCACCCAGCCCCCTTGCTTCTTACAAGAGGCATCTCTATTGCCAGGTCATGCCATAGACTATCAGTGTTCTCCTGATTACATGAGATAGATTTATTAGCATCTTTAAATACAATCAGATTAAAGAGACAATTCCAGAAACTCGAGAACCAATTCAGAAAACTCATTTTCAAAATTCTGTTTCTTTAGAACCATTCTTTGTATCAAAGTTCTCCAGAGAAACAGAACCAGCATGATGACATAAAGAGAGAGAAAGAAATTCATTATGGGAAATTGGTTCATGTGATTATGGAAGCTGAGAAGTCCCCAGATCTGCAGTCAGCAAGCTGCTGTAATTTTGTGTGTAATTTAGTGGTGTAATTTTAGTCTGAGTCTGAAGACCTGAGAACCACACGAGTTAATAGTGTGAATTCCATTCCGAAAGCATGCATGTTCTAGATCCAAGGAGAGTTGATGTTTCAGAGTGAGATGGAAGGCAGGAAAGACAGATGTCTTAGCACAAACAACCAGGCAGGAGGAGTTCCCTCTTTTTAAAGGAAGTTCAGCCTTTTTGTTCTATTCAGCTTTCCGTTGATTGGATGAGGGTCTCCCACATTAGGGAGGACAATCTATTTCACTCAGTCTGCTGAATCTATGTTAATCTCATCCAATATCACCCTCACAGACATACCCAGATTAATATTTGACCAAATGTCTGGGCTGTCTATGGCTCAGTCAATACCTAAAATGAACCATCGCAGCACAGGTAGTTGCTAAATTATTTCCATTTTACAGGTGAGTAAACCAAGCCTTGGCAGGCTTGATTTCCCTAAGCTCACATAAGTATAGATGAATTTACAAATGGATTGAATTTATAGTCTCCTTACAAAACTCATGTAACTGTTATTTCACCCACCCGACCACAGTATGGACCCAGGTTGCAGTAGCTAGGAAGGCAATAATCCAATCTTCTCTCTTCTGTTATATTACGCTTTCCATGATAATTGAGGTTGGATGTGATAAGTGTCCCTATGATTTTTTGGTTTGGTTAGCTCAACTCATAATAGTAAAAGACAGACTAGTCCAAAGACAGAGGGCCTTGCAGATACTTTAATTGATAACACTACATGCACAGAAAGAAAAATTCAGACCAAGCAGAGGTGTGTTCTGGCATCAGTGAGAAAGATTTGGTGAATGTCCACCACTGAGAAAAACTAGATCAGAGAAGAAAACCCACCCGTAGAGGGAATCTAGTTGAGTCAACCACAGAAAATCCATCTTAGCCGTGGGACCTGGACCATGCACAGGCTTTTCCCACGGCCAATTCAAATAGCCACATATACTCTTCAACTTTATTTTTGAAATTCTGTGCTCACCAAGCAACTAACGAGTTAAGTAACAAAATTGTTCTCTAGACATCTCAATTATAAGACAGGGTATTGGTACAGGATAGCAAGTTCTGAACACAAATTAGTGATGATTCCACCATCAATTAATAAATGCTTTTTAAGTTGATACATGGTATGATAAGGATAATATTTGAAAATGTATTTACATGCTTTTCTCTTTGCATTTCTTTGCTCTGCTTTTCCTGGTTCTATCTGAAACCATGGGTAACGATTAGCCAAATGCATCTCACTTGCCTTCAGTAATCAAGGTCGTTTTAAGACTTGCACGTCCTCCAAGCAGCATGGAGCCTAAACACTAAGATGTTTGCCTGAGTTGTTGTCCAGAAACTTAGACTCAGCTGTGTCTTGTTTGAGTTGAGCTGATTAAGGCTGGGGAGCACCGTCCCCCTCCAACGGGGCACATGCCTGTGTCCTCTCAGTGACCTTCTGAACGCACAGAGGCCTGTAGCTCAGTTACACCTGTGCAGAACCACGATTATCGCACCTTTTCCCAATCACCTTTCCCCACGTTCCCCACACCTCAGACCGCCCTGCCTCCTTATTGGTTAGCCCACAACTACCCCAGCCCCTTGTCTTCAGCGAGTCGGATTTGGGATTGGTTCTTCCGCTTTCCTGCTTGGCTGCGTTGCGAATAAGCCGAGTCTTTGCTGCAAGCGTTGGTGTCCCAGCAGTTTGGCTGTGCGTGGGGCGAGACGAGCCAGCCAGGAGGTAAGTCCAGGGCGGCTTGTGCCTGTGATTCGTGGGCCCCTTGCCGGTCCTGAGAGCTTGGGCACAAGTCCAAGCAGCTGCCTGGTACGTTTGCTCCAGGGACCGTCCCCTGGATTTCCCTGGTGAGGTGTCACCCACCTTTGGTACTTAGTTTCGTTTTGCAGCAAATAAACAAACAAACAAAAAATGGTTTTGGGGGATTGGGTTTGGAAGATGTGTTTTGGGTGAGTAACTGTTGCCGAAAGATTGGCCCCCGTCCCTGATAAGCCAAATAACTCAGAGAGGAGTTCTTGGAACTTAGAAGAAAAGGCAATTTTATTGCTTTGCCGGGCAAAGGGGACTCACAGCAGGCTAGTGCCTTCAAAACTGTGAACCCACCTTGGAGATGGGGTGGGGTGGTTATATAGCCATAGCTCAAACAATGCAGCATCGATAACAATTAACAGAATCACTTTCTCATCAGAAGACAGAATGGAGTCATGATGCCTCCAGGCGACCAGTTAGCAGTTAGATTTCTTTATCTCGTAAGCACTCAAGGTGTGGTCTTCTTGGTAATTCAGGCTATTTTGTAAGATTATAGTCCTGTGACATTCTCCTTGGAGATCAACTCTGAGACCAAGCATGATTATAGCTTTTGATTCCTGGAATAAAGTAGAAACAGTAAGATCAATAGCTTTAGTTTTAACAGTGGGCCTGGAGCTGTGAGTAGCAACCAGCCAGTCAGGTCAGATGACCACTTTAAGGGCAAGCATAAGAATAAGCAATCTGTTAGCACAAGTGCGGCCATTTTATTAATCCTCCTTCATAACCTCATTAAAGTGAACGCAATCCTGACCAAGTTGTGGGTTGGAGGCTCACATGGTGGGATCTGGGCAGGCAATATAAAAGGTCACAACTGTGGAGGCACTCGGTACCCGGGTTAGAGGCTGGGGGCTTTGGGGGTCTTGTTTGTTCTGGTCTTGTCGGCCCATGTCTTTCCATGTCTGATTGTCTTAATTGTTAAGAACTGGCTGTTGGGGATTGAGTTTATTGGTGCGTGTAGCAAGGACCTGTAGAGAGATTTCATTGCTACAGCTTTCAGGAGTCAAAGCCCCTTCAAGATGGGAAATGCTAATTCAGTTCCCCCTTGTAGCCCTCCTGGCTGCATTGTCCAAAACTGGGTGCCTTTCAGTTATAAGTCCATGGAAAAGAAAGAAACAAGTGTTATTTTTTAATTTATTTTTGTAACACTGCATGGCCAGGAGATCTTTTAGACTCTGGAGCAAAATAGCCTAAAAATGATTCCTTAAATTACAATCCAATCTTGCAAGTAGATTTATTTTATAAACTAGAAGAAAAATGGGATGAAATACCTTTTGTGCAATCTTTTGTGTTATTGTGTCAGAATAAACCTGTGCAAAGAAGATGTAAGATTATGGCCCAGCAGGAAGGGAAGGCAAAGAAACCTGTTTCGCTTGATTCTAATAAAAAGGAGGCCTTGCTGTTAATTCAGTCTCAGGCTCTGCTCCTCCCCCACCCCCACAGCCAACACCTGAGCCACAGCCTCAGGCTCGTCGCCAAACCCTTCCCCCAACCCCACCCGCCGCCAGTCTCTGAGGGTCAAGAAATAGGAGATAGAGGTGGTCTCCCCCTCTCATACCGGCCGGGAGCTACCCAAACTCAGGTGGGGCAGTATTCCTTCAGGCAAGAGCCCACTGGGGGACTTGAATGCTGAAGCTTGGGTGGCCAATGGTATTGATCTGGGTCCACTCCCCCTTTTCAACTTCAAATTTACTTCATTGGAAGAATAATATGCCAGTTTACAGAGATGACCCAAAGGGAATGGAAAACCTTTTTTTCTTCAGTTTCTTGCAGCCCACAACCCAACCTGGGCAGATGATTGAGTTTATTAGATATCCTTATTTCACAAGACTGTCGGATGGTGCTGGATAAAGCCAGAGAGGAGGCAGGTGGGCTTCATGCAGAAACCCTGGCGGCCCGGTACAGGATGCCGCAAGTGTAGCTGGACCAACAGTGGATCCTAATTGGGATGTAATGCTGGGGAGAGGCCAAACCTTGAACCCTATCCAGGTCGCATTCTTGCGGGATTGTAAAGAAGGGTGCCAGCACAAAGAAGCCTCAATAAAGAACAGGAGGTAAAAGAAACCAAATGAAGATCCTTCAGAATTTCTAGAAAGGGTCGTTAGAGCACACAGGCATATGCAGATATAGACCCTGAGGACCCAGGGAATTTAAAGATGGTGAATATGACTTTCATTGGTCAGAGCTCCCCTGATACACAGAGGAAAATGCTAAAAGGTGGGAGGGGCTTTAGGAATGCTGATGTCTCATCTTGTTGAAACTGCCTTCAAAATTTTTAATGGCAGAGACCAGACTCAGGAAAAAGGATCAACAGAGAATGAAACAACAGGCCACTCTGCTGGCAGCTGCCTTAACACAGGGGAAAGCTGGACCAAATTGAGGACCCCTACGAGGGACTCAGCAAAAGGTAGGAGGCCCCAAACTTCCACTTAAGTGGGTCACCCATCGTTGGGTGCCATTCTGGCTTTCTTTCAGTTCTACAGGTATATAAAGCACTTTCTTGCCCCAGGACATTTGTACATGTTGTTCCTTTGGCCTCATTCTTTTACTACTTGGTCTAGTCACCTCCTACTCATTCTAATGTATACATCAGTTTTAAGAAGATATAGCACTCTATCTTGCCCCATCTAAATCAGGTCTCCCTCCAAAGCACTAAGTGATTTGTGGTGGTTCTCGTTTTCTTCCACTTGACTCTAAATTCCCTGATGGGAAGAAGTAGGTCAATTTTGTGGCATATTCCCAGTTTTTAACATGAGTCTTGACACTTAATAGATGTTCATTAAATTCTTAACGATTGTATCGCTTGATCCTGGGACATCTGGATCAAGAACTCGGATACAAGCAAGAGATTTGGGGTTGATTACAAAATTCCTATCATAGTAAGTGACAGACTAGTTCCAGCACACATCTGGAATTCTACAGGGCAGGAATGGTGCACCAGCCTTAACGTAACCTGTTCCCTAAAACAGACTAGGGCAATGTGGTATTTGTGTCTTCCTCCAAGTTTCTTAACATCCTTGAGAGGTTCTGGTAGTTGATGATAATAGGGAAATCAAGGGGCTTTTTAAAACAAAAATGGTACTCCTGGCTTTTCCGCTCTTTAAATCATTCGTGTTGCCTGCGCCTTCTCCTTCTACGTATGGGATTATGCCCGTTGGTGTTCTCTGATTCAGTACAGCTACATACGGCCTTCTGTCTGTCAGCCTCATAAGCAGATCTCTAGAACTTACCAAGAGAGGCACCCACATGTTGGTAACTGCCGAGTGCCGTTTCCTCAGCCTTACTATTTTTGTAACTAAATACATTTCTTTTTCATCTACCTTTAGGCTTCATTCAAACTTCTCTTCATTTCCAAGTGAGTGATAGTTTCTTTCAGGCCAGTTAAGTGGAAGACTGGAATCAATCTGTTTGACGAACTTTAACTGTTTTGCTCCATCAGGTCCTGTTCTGGGTGAGGAATCAGAGAAATGAAAGGTGTCATAAACACCCTGAGGGGCTGATGGTCTCACAGGTTGCTATGACCACGTATTTTATAAGCCCTTTTGTTGTGATAGTGACCACTTGTCCTACTTAGACAGAGGGCTTTGTCCTTGGCCAGGAGGCCCATATAGAGGGGTCCCTAGTCCTGAGAAATGAATCCCAGATGGCAGGCTTAAGAGATCCACGTGAGGCCTGTGAAGTAACTTGGGGCTAAATAAGGAAACACACGGGGGTTGCCTTGTGCTGATGGAAAGAATCAGACCCTCAGTGATGTCAGGGGTGTGAGCCCAGAGATGGTGCTTAGTTCCAGGTGCCCAGTGTGGTGGTCCATGGAGCATCATTCACTGACTCATGTACCAGTAACTGCACCCCATCCCCAAGGCCAGGAAATTGGGGTCTGTGGCCAGAGATCTCAGAACACTTCTAATAGGTACTTCCAGCTCCAAACCAGAGAGAAGAGTAGAAGGGTAACACTCACTCTGTGAACTCACATTCCTGGAGATACCATCTGGCAGTCAGACATGGAGATGATCTCCCATTGTGATGAGACACAGGTAATGTAAAATCAGTACAGTCTGCCAGTGTTTTTCAGAATGTCTTATAAACAATGAAACAAAATTGAGCTCTCATTGCTGTTATAAAAGAATCATAAATATATATATACAGAAAATGGATCACTCGGAACTTGGGCAACATTATATGGGATGGGAAGGCTCTGAGCTTGCAAATTACTCCCTCTCATAAGCAGAATGCGTCGTTCTCATGATGTGCTTTTGTCACCTACACTGTCCCCTGAGGCTCCTAACGAGCTAGATGACATTGGAAAACCCTCTGAAAAGATGTGGCTTGGCTTGGAGGTATCTTGATGGAGTGGAAAGAGTGGAATTTGGAGTCAGGCAGACCTGGATTCTAATACTAGTCCTGGTGTGTATAGCAGTGCCTTGGGATGGTCACAGCTTCTCTGGGCTCACTGTTTTGAGAGCAACCAGATGGTGGATGTGAAAGCACATGGCCTGGTATCTGGGACCAGCAGAGCTTTCAACACGTTCCTTTCTTGCCCGCTTCCCCAGCATTTAGTCAGACATCACTCAAACGACGTGTGTGAGTGCGTACGTATGTAAGTGTAAGTAAGTTGATGCCAGAATGAGATGCGGGACTAGGGGACGTTTTAGCAGTGGTAACTTTGGTTCCTAAAAATGCCTATTGGGCTGAAGACAAAGGGAGCTTGCTAGGCATCCAGAATGTGCTTCTGAGTGTCTTAATTTCAAGAATTCTTTTACAGTGCCTAAACACACTCTTTCTCTCTTTCTCTCTTTTTTTTTTCTTTCTCTTTTTCTCTCATGAAAGGACATGTCAGTCATGCATCCATTGGGGTTTCTCAGTGGCCATGGAAATGAAAAGGCTAAACATTTACTGAGGTCAAAGTCATTGTGACTCTTCAAATAACTTTGCCCAGCAGATGAAGCTTAAAACAAAGGACAATGAGCCAAAATACATTTTGTGATAACTTTTTTTCTTTAGAAAAAAAAATATGTACAAAAAAAGCTAAGAAGAACCAACATGGAAGTGTCAAGAAAACATTCTGATAGGTACAGACAAGGGGGCTCCTTTTCTCAAAGGAGTTACACGTTAGTTAATTACCATGCTAGAAAAATGAGATGCAAGTAAAATTCAAGAACAATTAAAAGCCACAAAGTCAAGCTGTTGCTCGGGGCTCCGGGTTGTAGATGCTCATACCCTTTCTGTAAAATAATACTGTGCAAACTGTAAAATATTCATTTCATATAAAGTCCATACAATATGATATACAAAACTGAGTTGACAGGGGAAGCTGGTAGTGGCTTTTCTTTTTTTGCTTTTCCTTTTTGGAAAGAAGGCTTCAGGGTCACCTGCCAGCCCAAGGACTTGACTGCAGAAAGATCTTGAATTAAATGGGAGAGGCCATTATCTAAGACACACCCAGGATTCCCTGCCAATTGTTTGTGTAACCTAAGTGATTTTTATTAGTACATTAACTTAGAATGCAATCACATGTTAAGAGATCAGAACACAAAGTTCCTTTTCAAACCAATATTTCTTTCTACACAGTTGATTTTGAGATTTACCATTAACCAATACTGCCGTCCCTGCAATTCAAAAGTTTCATTAAAATTCAAAAATTCCAGAGGAGGCAGCCACTGTGGTAATAAAAGATTAAAGTGAATTATTATATTAATTTTATTTCTGTGTCTATAAAACTGAAGAAAGAAGGCTGGTGTACAAATATCACAAAACAACATCAACCATTGAATAAATGCGGTTCTTCAATGCACACCTGAACAAGAAGAAAAACTTGTGTAAAATTCTGGCATAAATATATTAAAGCTGACCAAAAAAAAAAAAAAAAAAAAAAAAAACCAAACCAAAATCAGGGCAAGCTACATCACTTCCTCATACAAAAAAATGTACAAAACATTAGCTTCTAACTAGATAAACATAATACTTGTCTTCACAGTTTGACATCAAGTAACTGTGTGTCTTGAAGTATCGAATTGGAGGGTGATTTAAAAAAAAAAAAAAAACAGCTTGTGAGCCGTCAGCCGTCTCAGGTAACTTCGGTCATGGAGGCAGAGTGGTTCTGCAGACATAAGCAGATAAAACGTTAGTCGGGTGACTAACCGGTGCACTCTCTCCCCTGGATATCCCTTCCTTTCTTGTCTCACGTTCACATAGGTTCTTGCTTCTCCCTGATACACTCTGCCAAGGCCCCTCAAACTGTTAGCTCTTGAATTCAACCTTCCTAATTTTTCAGCTACAGTAAGATCATCTGTCTTAGATTATCCTTAACTATATTCTATTAGAAACATTCAAAGATCTCAAAGCTGCATCCCGCATCTTTAAAAAAAAAATGTTGTGGCTTTAATATTGAACAGTTTTAATATTTGAAAAATTTCCATGATATATTCTGAGTCATTTTAGTTTAAGGTGTCTTTGAACTTCTAGAGAATGTGGTCTGCGTGATCTAGATTCTTCTTAAAACCTCTTGATCTGCTCTATAGTCTTGCACATGGTCTATTTTTAATGTTTCATGTTTTGAGGAGGATTATATATAATGTGGCTTAAATCAGCCTTATTAATCATCTGTATCTTTATTTTGTTTATTACTGAGAAGTGTTAAAATTTATGACTGCAGCTTTGTCCACCTTCCCTTGTGATTCTATCAACTTTGATGATAGGGCTTGTTCACAGAGTCCTCACCTCTCTTGTTTTACATAACTTACATATAACCCCACCTTTTTTCGGGCCCAAGGCGCTTCTCTTTGGTGTGAACATAAAACCCCTAGTCCATGGGATTGGTAAATACCTTAGGAAATGGTGGCTTTAGATCTAATTATTATGGGTTTCCTGATTCCTGTTTTCAGGACACGAGATTTATGTTATATTCTTGAGAGTTCAACTATGAATTTTAGAAACTGAGAATTTTGTACCTCTAATTTGGGTTTTGGTTCTGGCTTGCATCTGTCCATCCATCTAACATTTATTTGACACTTAGTGAATCCCAGGGAATGTGGAGAATAAAAAAGACGTGGTTCATAGGGTTCTGATCCTCCACGATCTGTGTCGACGGGGAGGCGGGTGTCAGGGGACTCTATGGGCATTAACTCTGAGAAGCAGTCACATGAGGGGCCCTGAGGGTGCTTTGGCCCAAGCTTGGAATTCTGGAAAGGCCTCAGATTTCATCCAGATGAAGTGATTCACATGGAAATAAAGATACATGCACAGACTTGAAGTTCAACTACTGCCTGTAGTGAACAATAAATTATATTAAAAAAAAACTTTTATCTATATTGTCAACAGTAGGTTTTGAAACCCTGTTGGGCACTTCATTTTTCAATGTACGTGGAATCCCCATGGTCAACTATGAATGGTCCTGAGGGAGAGGAGAGAAGGCTGGAGAAGTCTCGACACAGAGGTGATGCTCAAGCAGTGTTGGGTAGAAGGGCGGAGTGGAGAGAGGGTGCTCGTAGACCAGGACGTTGAGGGCACAGTGGACAGCGAGCGTTTACAAGGACAGCCTGACATGTTTGTGGAACTTGGCAAACACTGCAGTTTGCCTTTTGACTTCACCTTTGTCGCTAGTTGCTTCATCTCAGAAACAGAACCACTCTGACCTCACCGGGTAAAAGAACACGATAGGGAAGAAAAACTCGGGGGGTCTATTTCACAGTTTCATTCCAAGGCTTCATTACTGAGCTAACTTGCCATTCAGCCTGCATTAACTGCAGATGAGTGAACCAGTAATGCATTTTTCAGAATTTTATTTCTAATTAGGCCAACTCAAAATTCTCACCTTAATACAGGTGAAGGGAAAGCAAACTAAATACTTGGCACTGGGATTTAATGGAGAGCCCTAAATATTTTTCCTAAGATGAAAATTGCTTTTTTTTTTCCGATTCAGTCATAAGGTTAGAATTCATTAAATGTGAGATAGGATAGTTTCTCAGGTGTCTGACAGTTAGTAATCTTTAAATAGTGAAATATTTTCTACCTTACTGATAAGTACACGATAATTCCAGGGAGAGGGGATTGGCTTTTCTCTCGTACTTTGTAAAAATAAGGAAGCGCCCAACACAACGAGGTGTCAAGGGAAACAGACAGTTACAGGAGATAAACGCTGTAGTGGGACTCGGCTACCTACAAAAAGTGGCACGAGAACAAAAACCCTGTTTCGTTACAAGTTGTCCCTGCCCCGTCGGCTTAAAGAGCCGCTCACCCCAGCTCTCCCACTTGCTGCGTGGCCTTGGGCCGGTGATGACGCCCTCATACGCCTGTCTCTGTGAAGTGGGAACTATCTTGTTGATTCAGTAAGTTCTTGTTCAAAAACAAATACATTCGTAAAGCACCCAACTGTCTCAGGCAAGTCAGTGCCTGAAACCACATCTTTCAGGGCCCCTTCCAGTTGGCGAGTCTTCTCCACCGCTTTCCCTGTCTTAGAATAAATTTTTTCTTCCTTTGTATTCACAAAGCACTTTGTGCCTCTGATTTGGCATGCAATATTATAATGATTCATTTATATACACCTTTCCTGATCATCTGTGAGTTCCTTGAGACTAGGTCTGTGTGGCTAATTATTTTTTTCATCTTGGGTGTGAAGCAAGGTCCTGGTGTAAGTGATCAGCAAGTACTGTTACACTGAGTTTTTCATTGTCATCAAAATAGATCCAAAAGGACACTTAGTCACCCTTTTTTTTTTTTTTTAAATGTGCTTCCAGTCTACATCTATCACTGGATGTAACAACCTTTTTCTTTCCAAATGTCCTAGTTACTAAATCAAATTGGCCTCTCACATGATTGGGCTAAATTTCACAAATATGCTATTACATTGGATGTCAAGTTGTCCTGAAGCAGCTGGGGTTTAAGTCAGACACCACTAAGAACTTCCTGAGGAGTCACGATGGCCAAGCCACAGAACGAATCCAGGACTAGCTGAGGGAAGTTGTTGGGGCCGTTTCCTCCTATGTTGATGGCACTGGGTGGGCTCTGCTACGTCCTGTTTCCGGCAGGGGAATGGAGTGGCTGACCTCCCAAGGTGAGCGGCCGTGAGCCTCTGGGCTTGGTTTGCTAAAACACTTTACTATACCTGTGCACTTAAGGTTTCCAGAGGGCTTTCTATCCTTGGGAAAGCCATCAGGGGTACTCCACGGGGGTCCTCGGGTTTGGGTTTGGAAGGAGATCCTTGTGTTCCTTTAAAGTTATGGACCACACACATTCCCTGCAGGATGAGGGGAAAGAAGGTTGGGGTCAGACTGCAGCGACCATGGCTTGGCCATCTCTGAGGTTGGCAGGTCCTTCCCTTAGAATCAATGCATAGTGATATTTTCCTTTGAGCCAGTGGGCAGGGACCATGGAAAGACCTTGGCCGTGGTCCAGTGTGTCTGCCAAGCACATTCGAGCTGCTGCGGGAGCATCTGCTTGGTCACTAGATGGCCAGTGATAATCAATCCACCCCATTGAGCCTGTTTCATCACCTGTAAAATGGGAATAATACTTACCTCGCAGACTTGGAACCATTAACACAGTGAATGTAAACCACCTCATCGCAGCTGTGTGTCTGGCATTGTCTTGAGGGTGTTCCCTTATTTAACACACTCAACAATCTACAAGGGAGGTATTATCAACTTAGGTGAGGAGGCACAGAGAATTTAGATAACTTGCCCAAGTTTAGAGATTTAAACTCAGGAGCCTCTAAATGGTATTTTGCCCCTGAATAAGTACCAGACGTAGAGCAAATATTCAATATTAGTCTAACTTATCTAAGATCAGCCTTAAATTATGACTATTTCTTGAGATTAAATAAGTCATTAGTGGCACTTCTGCTTCCCTTAAAAACCTTCCCCTTTAAATGACTACCCACTTTATTTCCTACCGAGGCTCCTTCGTAACTGACCGTGTCCCTACCCTCTTCTGTCTCTTCCATATTCTCTCTCCATTGTTCTGCATCTTAGTTTCTATACCCAGTGCCTTTGAATCCTTCCGGTCGCTCCTCAAGGCCTCAGAACACTGATGTGAATATTCTCTGCCTGGCTTTCCTCCATCTCCCTGTCCAGCTCTGCTTCAACGCCCTCCACTCAGGAAATGGGAGAGTGGAGGGGGCAGGAGCTCTGGGGTGGAGAGACCCAAGTCACGTTCATGGCTTACTGGTTGGGAGGCCATTGGGCAAGTCACTTAATCTTTGAACCTCACTTTCCTCATCTATAAAATGAGGCTAAGAATACTCTTAGGGCAAGATAAACGAAGAAACAAGAAATAAATGAACACACACACAGATTGGTTACCAGAGGGGAAGTGGGCTGGGGGGAGGGCAAAATAGGTAAAGGGGGGTCAACTGTATGGTGACAGATGGAAACCAGACTCTGGATAGTGAGCATTCTGTATCCAGAAGTCAAATTATAGTGTTGTACACAGGAAACTTACATAATATTATAAACCAGTTACCTCAGGAAAAAAACATACTGTTAGGGTTGTCCTGGGAGCACACGATGTGGTATATATAATATAAAATGTATACAAAATGTAGGTCAGGTAGTAATTGCTCAACTTAAAGCTCTCTCCCCCGCAGCCCCACCTGCATCTCGTTCACGGGAAACACAAAACCATGCGCAGAGCTGCAGCTGTGCTGTTCCCAGACTCCTCCTCTGTGTCCCCGCGGGTCTCTGCTTTGGGACTCTTCCATACTTTTCTACAACATCCCCCCCTCCCATTTCCCAGCCGGGTGTGTGTGCATGTGAGGTTGCACGTGCAGATCCAGTGGCAGACGGTGTGGTCTGTCCCCTGCCAGAGCAACGCACTAGCAGGCAGGGTCTTACAGAAAGATCAACGGTGGAAAACAAATTTCGACATTTGCCGCCAATTGGGATGGCAGTAGTGCGAGATCAAACAGGAGCTAAGCGGGAGGGAACAGCTGCAAGTTACAGAGAACACAAGGTTAAGGTTAAAGCGGAATTTCTATGTGGGGCCTTGGCAAACACAAAGTTTTCAGGTTTCAGCCCATAAAGACCCCGTGGAATGGCTTGGGACAGCCAGCACTTTGTTTTCTCTCTAGTGGGGGAGGGCTGGGTCCAGGACTGAGGAACAGCAAAAGGGCTTGGCTTTTCTTTGGAGCCCAAGCCTTCCTCTGTGCCCCAATGATCTTCTTGAAAAGCCTCTCTTCAAGTCACATGCATTCTCTTCCTCTTCAAAAAAAAATGATTTTAGGAAAACAGCCTCTGAGGTATTAATATCTCAGGATCATCTCGGCACCACTCTGCCTGCTGCTTCACCCAGAGGACTGGCATTTAATTCCCTCGCCTTTCACTTTAGAGTGAATGACTCCACCCATTAAAAATACCTGTGAATTAGTATAGAGCTTGCCAATTAATGTTCTGAGTAAACGCGAGCATTTCCTGTGTGTTTCTTACCAGGTCAAAAAGTTGGGAAACTCTCAAGTTAGAGGTTGGGAGAGGCATCTGTGTATTGTATATGTTGGGGAGGACAGACGTATAAAGTCTCTGCATGGGAGGGGGACAGGACAGGGATGAGTTAGGTCATAGGCCTGTAAAATCCATCTACGTGTGATGCCAGGCTTAATCGGTGCTTTAGACCAGAAAGGGCAGTCTGGGAGGAAGGACACCCAGACTTTGGTGGCCTCTGTCTCCTAGGGGAAGCTTGCTGAATATTATCTGGAGATTCATTTCATGGACAACACGTGAGGCTCCAGGCCTACTGATTGTAAATCCTTCTGGGTGTATTTTAAATCTTTGAAGATAATTTAAAAAGCTGCACCTCTATGGTGTGCCCACACAGTGGAATACTACACAGCAAGAAAAAGGGTTACTGATACATGCTTATGACATGGATATGAATCTCAAAAATTATTCTGGGTGAAGGATGCTAGAAAAAGAATACATGGAATATTGTATGATTCCATTTATATTAAATCCTAGAAAAGGTAAACTAATATAGAGTGACAGATGATCAGTGGTTCCTTAGGAATGAGGGGAAGGAAAGGGTAGGAGTGAAGGATGTATTTGTATGTCAAGTTGATGAAATTATACACTTCATGAGCCATATATTGTATGCCTATCATACCTCAAATCTATTAAAAAAAAACCCACCCCCCAAAAAAATCCCCCAAACCCAAACAAAACCCAAAAAAGATTAAAAAAAAAACAAACTAATAAGAATTAACCAAAACCCTTCTCCAGGAAGAGTGTTACACGTGGTTGAGAAGCTGCCTATAGTGGAAGTAAGATGCCCAGGAGGCATGTTCAGGTAACAGGCCTGACAAGTCTGGGTGTGGTTAGCAGAGGGGTTTCCTACTTCTGGGTGGGATATGCAAGTCTGGCCAAAGCTGGTTCTTGAAATGCTGGACAAGGAGCTGCCTGCTTCCACCAGCACTTTGTTCTCTGTTCTTCCTTAAGCAGCAGTTAGCTTATGCTCCCAGTATGTCCTGAACAAATATTTCAAGAACTATGGGCTGAAGGTACTAGTCTGCCCAGCCCCAGCCCCAAGCCCAGGATTGCAGGAAGTGGAGCAACCCTATCCCGGACTGCAGAGGGAATAGGCAGTCGTGTTTGTGAAGGAAAGGGGACGTGACTCTGGAAGAATGACTGTAACTCACAAAGGTGGGGCCAGAGGAACTTGGACAAAGACTGTGGCGCCTGGGAAACCTGACTAGCTGGGATCCCGGGCGGCCTCTCAGAGGGCACAAGAGGGACAAAGCAGGAAGAGGGAGGCTGACCTACCAGAAACAGGGCCACAGCGGTGCCCAGGATGAAGCCCGCGATCACGTCGGAGCAGTGGTTCCGATACTCAGAGACCCGGTTGAGGCCCGTCAGGAAGGCTGTGCAGAGGGTCCCGAGGCACAGCACCGGCTTGGCCAGTCGGCTGCTCTTGGTCTTGATTGTGCTTGTAATGTACATCTGAAACAGGCCAGAGACCGGCGTGTGACCGGGCAGCCTCTGCACACGGGGCATGTACCCACGTGCCCGCACACACACCAGCACACGCAAACACCAACGCAAGAACGACGAACAAATGTACATGGGTCATGGTGCTTCATTCTCTGGTGGGCCCGGGAACAGAAGTGACAAGGACACCAGTGACTGCATAATGATCGGGTTCAAAATATGCAGTTTTTATGCAACAAATTAAAGAATCACTCAGGGAGTTAGATAAGAGTCTCAGATGACAAATCTATGAGAATGAACTTTATGGAGAAGGTCAGCTGGGTCACTGGCAAAACATTTCACTTTTGGTGTCCCCCATAGTCTTAGCTGATTTTTCATACTTTCAATGAATATAAAAGGGTTGGCTGATTTGGTTGATTGACGGAATTAGAACTTCCAAACCAGTGTCACACAAATAGGTTTCAGTTATGCTCAGAAGTTGAGTCTTACATGCCTTGGTTTAGCCGTGATCCGCTCTATCCATTCATTTACTCTAGGATATTTTAAATTTTTCTGTGTGGGCCACAACATGTGAAAGGTTGGGAAGACCTAATGTAAATAAAGGATGACGCAATTGATGATACCTGAGATGCAGACTGTTCTTATTCCACTGTGAGGATGTGGGGAAGACTCCTGAGTATTTCATAGGCTCAGTTACCAAATGTGTGTGTCTCTGGTGGCTTAGAGTCAGGAAGATGTGCCTCTTTCAAGCAAGTAAACACTCTCATATAAGCTTTGGTAATGGTTACAAGAAACCACTAGAGGGCGTTATTGATCCACCATCTCTTAACAAATGTGACAAATGAGTTTGCAACCCAGAAAAATAGTATGCCAATACTTAGATGACAGTCTCTCATGTGTTTGTAAGGCCTGAGCACCTGTGAGTTCACACAGATGCATTTCAAAGTATTACAGTGGAAACTGCTCACTTCCTAGAATGATCCTTCAACGCTGGCGTGAATACACGAAGATGGGATTCTCTTTATTGTGTGTAACAGATACTCTCCAAAACTGGTGAGATCAGAGTTGCATAAGTCAGAGCATGTCATTACACCACTCTGAGGCTGTGCAGGAAATGCTACTTAACATCTATGCCAGATACTTAGTTTTTCATGCTTCTATTTTTTTAAAACCTGCATCCTTTATAAATCTTTCCTTATAAACTATTAAGAACATGGGCCTATGGTTAGTTAGTACTCTTCACAGTATTAACTAGTCCTTAGGAAATCCTTGTTGACTAACTTCTGAAAGCACTTCACACATAATAGGGGCTCAGAAAACGTTGACACAGTTGGGATCTTGTGTCAGGGTTTATCTGATTATAGTCTGTCTGTGGGGCATGGCTTGAATTGGATTATATCTGAATCCTTGAAAATGTGCTATAGCAGCAACTATTCTTAGATAACTATACTTCTTTCTTCCTAAAAGAAATTTATATCTTATTTGATGAGACAGTAGTTTATTATGAGTAACAGATTTATTTCTATAGCGGGGTTGTAAAAATCAATTTCACACAGCAATGACTTGAGTCTGATTAGAAATACAGAAAAAGGTGCAAGAGTATATGGCTTCATATAACTTAGGTTCCAGATCATTTAGGACAAACCAATATTTTGAAAACTGGAGGCTATGACAAATGCCAGAGAAGACCGTTTAAAAAAGACCTGGCATCGATTTTTTTTTTAGTTGGGGGAGGGGGTAAAGCTAAATAAAACCTCACTGAGCTACAACAGATCTGTTTTGTAAATTGAGGCTTCTATATTACTTATGTTCATGTTTCCTTAATGTGGGGGTAGCCGAAGTCATGTCTGTCACCTGTTTATTAAAGAGTAGATCTAAAAGAAATAATTAGACTTTGGGAAACTGATGGTTGGCAAATTGATCCTATAGATGGGGAAATGGGACAAAAAGGAACCATTGTTTTAAAGAGAATATTCAGCAATTTCTCTTAGACTCTATTAAACAGATGAGACCTGTAGTCAGGCGCCTTTTCCCACCCTGAGTGCATGTATTTGGGGTGATGGCGGGAACAATCTTGCATCAGAAGTGGACTCCATAGACAGTGCAGTTACTGCCACTGTGGGGGATGGGAACGTGCTCCCTGGGGCTGGGGCGAGGCACACTTAGTCTCCGGGAAGAATGCAGAGTGTGAAAGGGGTCTTTCCTCTGCCTTCTCTCATCTTTCATTGAGAATCACCAGAGTATCATAATCTGAATATAAAATAAGTTGAAGGGAAAGGGGTGTTTTCAGCCCATAGTCCCTCATCCACAGGTAAAGGCACAGGGTATCTGGCAGTGGAAACTCTGCGCTGATCCCTCTCCTTCTATACTCTTGGTTTTAAGGAAGTAGAGGCCAGACAAAGATGAAACAAGGTCATTTCTAAGCAGATGCAATTAAAGTGTAGGAAAAAAAGATGGACACCATCGTTTCGTCTATTTTCAGAAGTGAGACATGCTTTGGGCTTTCTCTGTCATGAGAGCAAAACACTTAGAATATTATACCCAAGATCGGGGCAGTCAAAGCCCATGTGATCTGGGGAGCAATGAGAAGTAAACTTTCGGGTGTTGGGGGTCTTGTAAGGTCACCCGTCTGTCCTGCTAAAGTGATCGAGGAGAATGTCCGGAGGAGCAGAGGAGAGCTGTGTGTCTATCTCGGGTCTGCTGTGTGCCCGGCAGCCGTTCACACGAGGCCCACGCCTGCAAACTTGTACACAAGTGTGAGAAATGTGTGCTGTTCTGGAATCAACCAAAACTTGGGCAAAGAGTGCTGTTGTAGGCAATAATAGGATCCCATACCCGGTGCCAGGAGCCAGGGTCTCAGCTCTGACTGCGTTCTTAGCTATTCTCTGGGCCTCAGTTTCTGCATCTGTGAAATGGGAGGATTTGACTAAGTGATCAGCAACAGTCTTTCCGTAGTTAACATCCCCTGGCCAGTCTTCCATTGGGATGTTGGGGGAGGGGTGGGCAATAGCATGATATAACAAAGGAGAAACATTGGGATATGACTTTAAAAATCACTATAAGTGACTGTAATGAAAGAATAGGGGGTGAGGCTGGCAGAGACCCATCAGCCAAAACTGGACTTGGGAGAGACGGCAAGACGTGCGTACTCACCGTGGCGTATAAGGCGGAGTAAATGCTCAGAGCAGCGTGCTTGGAGGGGAAGGACCTCCGAGCCTTCTCTATCACTCCCAGGTCCCCAGTGCAGATGTTCCCGCTGCTGATGAACTGCTGGTGTGCCCGGCAGTCACCGCTGGTGTAGTTGGGCTTGCACACCGTCAGGAAGTACGGCGTTAGGTGCCCCGTGACCACTTGTCCGGCGTTTACAAAGATGTCAGTAGCAAAAAGCCCAAAAGCAAATACCCCTATAGGGAGATTTAAAATAATTAGGAATGTTGACGTACACCATCGACAGGTTTTGTCCCTGAGAGGAAGTCACAGTGGTGGAAGTCCACGACCGTCTATCAAATGGTCCTCCCCAGTCAAACTGTCCCCTCACGCTTGTCTTTCCAGGGAGTGGTGCCTGCTTCCCAAATCACTGTTCCTTCCAAACTGACACAGTCAGGCTGTTGTTAGCATTTTATTATTTTGTATAAGTAAATTAGAAGCAGCATGTTGGAAGGAATTTGAATTTTGAAGTCATACAGAGCTGGGCTCCGGTCCCACCTTTGGTGGCTCATCCACAGGGTAAGCTATTTACCTTTCCCTGAGTCTTGGTACCCTTATCCCCAAGTGGTTGGGGGGAGTGATACCTCAGAAAGGAGTTGGAAAGATGAAACAAAATATGTGCAAAATCCCCACTAGGGTGCCTGGCATTAAGCCGTTACTCAACATCACTTCTCTTTCCTTCTATAGAAAATATCTTCTCCCTGGTCCTGTTGGAAATGTAAACACTCCTTGGAGGAGTTATCATGGCAGATGAGAGTGAATGAGGTTGTTAGGGAGCTGTCCCTAAAAGAGAGAAAAAAGATCACTCCAGAAACCTTGATTGAACTGAATGTTTCATTTGACATTGGAAACAGAAAATGAGGAGGAAGGGTGTTAACACACTAATGTTGATTGTTTCCATTTCCTATAAACTTCCGTAACAAATTACCACCAACTGAGTGGCTTGAAACAATACAAATTTATCCTCTTACAGTTCTGGAGGTCAGAGGTCCAAAATAGGTTTCACTGGGCTAAAATCAAAGTGTTGGCCGAGCTGTGCTCTTCCTGGAAGTGCCTGAGTGGAATTCGCTCCTCGCCTTCCCCAGCTTCCTGCCTTCATTACTTGACTTGCCCCCTCCCCGCATCATATCCTGTGAGCTCTGCTTCCATCGTTACGTTTCCTTCCCTGACTTTCACTCTCTTGCTTTCCTTTTATAAGGACCTTTTGTACATTGGGTCCACCTGAATAATCTCAAGATCCTTAATCTAATCACACATGTAAGTTCCCTTTTGTCACATAAGGGAACATATCCACAGTTCCCAGGGGTTAGGGCATAGACATTTTGGGGTGGGGAAGGCATTATTTTGCCTACCATGCTGACTTGGCCATTTGGCCAAGTACCCTGTGGGTAGGCTACACTTTCTGGATTTTATCTGTTCTCTGGTAAATTCCACAGTATTACAGGATTACCCCCAACAAGCTTGAACATGGATAAGCAGAATTCCTTATAGAAAGTTGCAGCACTGAATTGTTTCAAAGGCTATACACGCATCTATAGATGATCTGTGGACTATTTATTGTCTGTTTAACACATCAAGAGCAGCTGTGCAGAGCCAGGGTACGTACAAGTCACTTGAAGAGATGAAGATGACTTTTCAAATGCAACTCAATTATGGGAGAAGTTGGCAAGCGTGAGAGGTAGCATTAGCCCTTGTAAATGTCAAGGATCTGCTATAGTTCAATTAAATTCCTATCCAATTTTGACTTCCATATTCAATGTCTTGAATCTGCAAATTGTGCTGATGTCAGCACCCCAAAGTCAATCCACTGGAGCAGAAGTGAGGACAAGTTTGGCTGAAAACTTCATCCGGTTTTCATTTTGTCCTGTGTTGATAGCTATAATTTTCTTTGTGGCTTTGCCAGGATGTGCTTTATCACAATGAGAACTGGCTCTTTTAATGGCTTCAGTGGGCTCATGCTCCCGGGGTCTGACCTCCGAGAGTAGGCATTCACTGATCATTCGTGGCAATTTTCACCCCCAGGTTCTGGAAGTCTGGATAGAATTTTTTTTTTTAAAACATCTTCAAGCAAGATTCTCAAAGGCCAGGCTTCTAGCTTTTTCAAGGGGCAATAAGTCTGTCTAGACATACTTTTCCAGGAAACTAGGGTAATTTATGGTTTGAAAAGGGAAAAGTAACAGTGTTTCTCTCTGGCATTTTATTTGTCAGAAGTGCTTCCAACTAGGACAAGCTAGCTCTTCCTGAGGCAGGATTCCTAGGCTCCCTGGACAGTGTCTGAAGTGCCAACTCCGTGGTCACAGTGATTCTGGGACAGGCAAAGTTCCACTTTGCTGTCATGGGATATGGTCGCTGAAAGTTGCTGTCTGTCCCCTCTTCTCTTTGCTTCCCCTGGATTATGTCTGCTTCTCTTGACAGCTTAACAAGCAGTTGCTTCCCAAACATTTCATTCTGGGGCATTTGATGTAGCTTCAGAAAGGCAGCCTGGGGAATCCACCTGCCTGGCCCAGGCCATGCCGGCAAAGTGCAGTGGAACCTACAGCAGCGATTCACAGACAACGGCAGTCATACCGGGCTTTTGTGAGAAACTCCAGCCATTCCTCTGTTACTTAATCCTCAGCCCCTTGTGTGTGTGCTACAAGCCTCAGAGGCTAAAAAGAGCTTCTTTTGTCCTCAACGTCAGGTAGAGCAGTTTATGGTCCCCTGTACTGCGATGTAAGATTTGAAGGAGATGTTTTTATTTAAAGAGTCTATCCTATCTTGGTGTCTGCAAGTCTTTAAGTGAGATATTCTCTTTGAAATGTTCACAGATACACTTCTCATTCCTGTGACCCTCCCTAGCTGGTTCTCCCTACCTCATGCCTCTCCTCCCAGTGGTGTTCCTTGCTTTAGGGGAGCTGATCACATTTCTGAATGGATTTATAGCAGACACAGAAGTGTAAAAGTGAAGTGATTTTGACTTGCCGGAGCTCTGTGCTTGTGACAACTGCATTGTTTGTTTGGAATTCTGGAAAAGACTTGGAAGGGAAGGCCAAGAACCATGGTCTGGAGGACGAGACCACTGAGGGTCTAAAATAAACCTTAGAATGGAGAAGATTTGTCTGAGGATGTCTTCCGAGGGAGAGACAGAGCCCTGCCTAGCCTGGATGAAGGCATGGAGGGGCCTGCCAAGCTCCCAGCCTCAGGCTGGCATCAGGCCCCGGGAGGCAGGTGACACAAATCTATAAAGTGTATGTCCTGTGCCTCCCAAAGTGTAGCTCAGAAGCCCTGCACACCTTTTAGAGAAGTTCCACATCCAGCATGGTACCAGAGCAACACGGGCCTGTGTTAGCAATGGTGGAAGGAGGGTCAAATTGGTTGAGCCAAAGGGCATCTCACAAGACCTTACATTCTTGCATAGAATAGGGTAAGCAGTTGTGAATTCCCACATGCCTAAGGGGTAAGGGCATTAGAATGCTGAGAGGACCAGGAGGCTAGAAGAAGCCTGGCATTAGGACAGAGATAGGCATCTTTTTCTAATGTCTGTGGTCCCCACAGATCAACTAAGGGAATCTGAGCATGCCTCTTCTTTGTGGCCTAAAAGAATCTGACACCCAACAGGCGAGTCAAAGGAAGAAGAAAAGAGGAAGATTAAAAAGTCCTTCCTTTCTTTGTTTCCCTTCTCAGTGTTTTACCTGGATTCATCTGATCTCAGACAGGACTGCTTTGGACAGATTAGGATCTTTGCTCACTGGTAATTTAGGACATGGAGGTGAAACGCTGTGACCTGGTTCTTGTCATGGAATCAGTGCAGGGTTCCATCTTTTTACTGGACCAAGAATGCAGTAGGGGAAGCAGTGACATAAGCAGGAAATGTGCATGACAAAGGTCTCATCAGCCACAGAGAACTGAGGCACTGGCAGGTGATAATACGGCTCACATCAGGATGCAGTTAGGCCTCCCAAACAAACAGCTGGTCGAAATGCGTAAACCGGAGTGCTTGTAGGTGAGGAGGACTCTGCTGCTTTCCACGGAGGAGGCCTTTGTTAGGAAGCCCAGACGCAGACCGCAGAGGAGCGGTCAGCAGGTGCTGGTCGGGTGAGCAAAGGAAGGAGTCAATTCTTTTTGGCCACAGAGTCTGTGAATTTTGGTGGAGCCTCTGAACTGAACGCCAGTTATTCTATATTAAATGATAAATGTACAATTTTCCAGTTTAAAATTGTACTTTGCCGACAGCCTCTAATGGAGCATCTCTCAACAGTCCACTAAAATATACAAAATGACAGTGAAAAAAGATTGGACACTCATAGTGCCAACCTGATGGAGAATCGGTGAGGGATGCGTCTGTCTGTCTGTCTTACACACACAGTTTTACCTCATGGAAAACTCGGGCTTCTCAGAAGGCAGAGATCATGCGAGGAAACCTAGGGAGAGATTTCCTTCCTCTCCTCCTGTCTGCCCCCGACTCAGATCCAGGATTTAGACTGCTCAGAAAACAGGGATGCTGGTGCTCCACTGCATGAGTCCTGCTCCTTGAATTTGCCTGGAACTGTCTCTGTCTCCTTCATCTGAATGTGTTTAGAGACACACTCCCGGACAACAACTAGGCAGGAAGCGGCAGGGGTGTTGGCGTCTTGTTTCTAAGAGGAACAGACTCTAAGCAGTGTGTGCTGGGCACCACAGCTCTGCGGGGCCGCATCCTTCTGGCAGTGGGGG
Source organism: Camelus ferus (assembly GCF_009834535.1). Lineage (NCBI taxonomy): Eukaryota > Metazoa > Chordata > Mammalia > Artiodactyla > Camelidae > Camelus > Camelus ferus. Next base: position 48,389,056 of record NC_045699.1, on the reverse strand, counting down.
TCTGAAGGGATGTCGGGTTCACTGGAGCTGCGGAGCTCTGGTAGAAAGCCTGCTAGCTGGGGACTGGACTCAGCGCTGGGCACGCCAACCTGCTCTCAAGCTTAAGCTCTGAAGAGCCAGCCAAGAGCGAGTCACACTTCTGTCTGCTGAGGGACACTGAGTGTGTACAGATCTTGCCCCACTAAGAATGAATAGGGAGAAATAAATCACATACAACAAAGGGTCTTTGAAAAAATACCCCTCTTTTAGACTGGTATGGTACCATTATATATATATTTTTTTAACCTCTTATCCCAGTGGGTTTTTCGCTTGTGTGATGATTCACTATGCCCAGCTCTCCCGTTAGAATCATAGGACACAAGCTCTAAGAGCAGAGAACACATCTATTTTTGTTCAATGCTATATTCCAAGCACCTCGTAGCAAACTTAGCACACAGCGAGCATTTAACAGATATTTGTGGAGCCACAATGAGTCAACTGCTGAAGAAACTTCAGAGAAGATAAATGGAAGAGGGTAAAAGAGCTTAGCGACGTGTCCACTTTTTCTCGCTCATGCTGGTGTTTCACATCCCTGATTCTACTGAACACAGGGGTGGTATCAAGCCACTTAGCATGTAAGGTGTGGGCATGTTCAATAAACTTCACAAAACCCAGCCTAGTGCTAGGTGCCTAGCAAATAAAGAAGGGAATGGAAAACTGGAACTTTATCAGTGTCTCACGAGTCAGAAGACTTGTAAATCATAATTTGGAAATCAAAGCATCCTCCATTTGCAAAGCAGCAGGAATGAGGAAAACACCTTAAATTGGAGCATGAAGATCCATGCTCCATATACAAGAAAGACTTCCTCCTGGGGACATTTGTGAAGCACGAGAGATCTGGGAGTCACGATGCACTTGGGTGCAGTTTTACTTAGACATGCGCATCTTTGAGAGAAATCTCCCCATTTCTGATTCTGAAAAGCTGCACTGGTTGTTAGTTCAAATATTAACACACAGGCACGTGAAAGCACGGCTCTTAAATATTGTTCATGTGCAGAAACTAACACAGAATTTTTTTTTTAAAATGATAGTAGAAAAGACATGGAAACAAGTTAGCTGGGTTAGGTCAGCAGCGGTAACTCTGAAAACGGGAGGGGAGCTTACTCCTTCCTCAACATACATTCTCAGCCTCGGCTCAAACATTTCGATGGCTCTTTTGTCTATGTTAGCAAAACAATGCATGAAAGAATCGAAGAACTACTTTGTTGTGTGAAATGAAATGAAGAATGCTTGAACAGCATCTCGTTTTCAGAGGTTAACCAGCCTTCTGAATCTTCTGTGATAGTTTTTCCACTACGATGTTCAAGAAACAAGGAAACTCACCCTCAAATCAGTTCCTGGCCCTTGAGTGGGAAAACTGATGAAGATCGTATCCCACACAAACAGGTACAGGCAAGTGGCATGGGTTCACCAGTGCCATTTTTGGCAATTGAAAGGGATTCTTATGTTCAGTTTCCTCAAAGTATACTCTGATTCAGTCACCAGATTCTAGATCACCTCTTTCTTCAAATCACCATTGCAAACGGAATAAAGATACAAAGACATGAATATAGTTCTTTTTTGCTTTTTCTTTTGCCACATTAAGACCCCTAGTGGAAAATCTCAGTGGAGAAAGTCACTCAGCTGCTGCAAATGTGTTCTCAGTTCAGCTGTGAAGATCATTCCTGCAGGAAACAACCATTTCTTAAGAAAAAGAAAAGATGGTGAAGTGTTTTCTCTTTAAACATGTTTTATTGAAACTGGAAGTTTCCTAATGAAGATATTTTATCTGCCGTTACCATGCTCATCCCATTTCCTTGCAAGGAGTACTGAGCTGAGGAGAGACGAATTTAAGGCTGCCATGAATATGAGGTGACAGTGATGGACAGTGCATGTGCTTACTGTGTACTAGGTATTATTCTAAATATCTTGAAATATTAGTTCACTTCCTCCTCCCACAAGTCTATGAGGTAAACACTCTGATCCCCACATTTCACAGATGAGGAAGTTGAGGCACAGAGAGGTCAGTTAACTCGACTGAGTTCACACAGCTAGTAAGTAGATGAGCTGGGATTAGACACTGAATAGTATGGCTCTAAATTCAAACTTGTATTCACAACCCTCTAAGCTTATGTTTTCATGTATTTAAAAAATATACAGGTAGGCATCAGGCCATGAAAAAAAGCACTTCAGCTCTGTATGCTTGGCAGCAAGCTTGTGCGCGCGCGCACCCCCCCCCCCGCCCCCAGAAGCACTGAGGGAGAGGCAAGGGTTTAGAGCATTTCCCTGATGAAATGTTTGCTTTATAACAGAACAAGAATCCCTCAATTTCTCAGTCAACAATTTTCCAACAAGACTATGACAGAATAGCTAAGATATGTTATCATTGAATGAGGCCTTTTGCTCATTATTTGACAATGAATCTGACTTTTTTCCTACTATAATACAAACACCATCAATGCAGACTGATCTACACACATCAAATATTATCTTCTGCTTAAAAATAGTTTCTGACAATTGAATGTATCAGTTCCTTGGATAGTTAATTTTGGGGATTCACAGAACAAGACTCTTGTGGTCTCTTTTTCCTATAGATGGCTCAAAAACACCAAAGGCTGACAGCAGTCCACTCGTCTTGATGTCATGGTTTTAATCCTAAAAATAGATGTTAATTAAATCAATTAATCTGAACCTCAGTTACTGTGTGTGTAAAACAGGTTTGAAATAGTACAAAATCACTGGGTTTTTATGCAAATCATAGACAATAGTTGTAAAAGGTATTTTGTAAATTGTGGGATCTATATAGGTATTAGTGACCATTATTTTTATAGCTGAGGGATGTGGATGTCCTCAGTATTTTAAATGTTGATTATAAAATTATTTTTAAAACAGGAAAGAGATAAGAACACTATAATTCTAACAACCTCAAACATTCAACTCCATGTGTTATTCATCCTTTGTATTAATAAAGCGCCTTTTACAATATGATGAGCTGCTGGTTTTGGAAAATACACTGTATTCGTCATTATCACTATGCATCATGGTCAGTGAAGATGAAGGCGAATCTACTAGAAGCCACCCTCCCAATCTTTCTACAAATGAAAGAACAAAAAGACATTTGTATTCCCCCAACACATAGAATTATATGATTCCTTGTTAACATGGTTAATCTCAACAAGAGTGTCTTTGCTGCTCCTCTCTCAGGATCCCTGCTCAGTGCTGTGTCTCTGAGATGTCTGACTCCTCCCTCTCCTGCTAGTGTTTCAGTACCTGCCTCTCAGTCCCCCCAGGCAGTGCGGATCCAAATGCAGAACGACAAAGATCCTAAAAGTTTGCCTGAGGCAGTAATAATTTTACAATAAAGTGGAGGATGCGGGTGCAGAGAAGTCTAGAAAGTACTCGTAGATACAACATAAATGTGGAGAGGAAAGATTTTAGATTCCTTACCTTCCAAGGATCTAAAAACAGCCAGTTAAAATAAAGCCTGGAGGGCTTCCAAATAATGGCCTTGAAATTCTGCCCTTTCTGATTGTGTTCCTAAGTTTCTAAGGCCAAAGTCCTTGATCTGAATCCACCCCCAGTTCCACCACCAGCCTCGAGTGCCCTCAGGAGGCAGCTGCCAGTCCTGTGGGTGACCGACCCATATTGATGTGGTCCTGCTGCACTGTGTTGGCATTTCCCAATAACTTTTACTATGTTCTAATGTAATAATTTAAACTGTTTCCAAAACATACACTACTTTTTATTTCTTTTTTAAAGTTGAGGTATAACTGACATGTTATATTAGTTTCAAGGGTACAATGTAATGATTTAATATTTCTATATATTGTGAATTTTATTTTACTTTTTTGAGATATTATTAGTTTTTAAAATTTTTTTAAATTTAATTTTCTTGGGTAAACAAAGTTTATTCTAGGAAGAGCAACTCATTGAGAGATAAAACCGTTTTAAAATTTACATATCTGTACTGTTCATTGTTTCTAAGAACAATGTAGAACTTTAGCTTTTTAAACTTAAATAATTATTGAAGGAATAAAGCCAACCACAAAGAAAGAATCAACAGAATGCAGTAATCCAATCACAAAGGACAGTCAAATGTACTTACATATATTCAAGAACTCAATCACCTAAGTTATAAATAATAAGTAGTTTGTGTCCTTTCTTTTCTTAGATTCCACATATAAGTGATATCACATGGCATTTTTCTTTCTCTATCTGGCTTATTTCACTTGGAATGACCATCTCCGGGCCTATCCATTCTTTTTTATGGCTGAGTAGTATTCCATTACATATGTATATCTACATACCACATCTTTATTCAGTCATCTGTTGAAGGACATTTGGGTTGTTTCCATGTCTTGGCTATTATAAATAGTACTGCTATGAATATTGGGGTGTATGTGTCTTTTTGAATTATATTTTTGTCTGGGTATATGCCCAAGAGTGGGATTGCTGGATCATATGGTTAAGTCTATTTTTAGTTTTTTAAGGGATCTCCATACTGTCCTCCATAGTGGGTGCACCAATTTATATTCCTACCAACAGTATAGGAGTGTTCCTTTTTCTCCACATCCTCTCCAACATTTATCATTGGTAGATTTTTTAATGGTGGCCATTCTTGCTGGTGTGAGGTGATATCTCATTGTAGTTTTGATTTGCATTTCTTTAACAATTAGTGATGCTGAGCATCTTTTCATGTGCTTATTGGCCATCTGTCTGTCTGTCTTTGGAGAAATGTCTATTTAGGTTTTCTGCCTATTTTTTGATTGGGTTGCTTGGTGTTTTTGATATTAGGCTGTATGAGCTATTTGTATATTTTGGAAATTGGTCCCTTGTTGGTCACATAATTTGCAAATATTTTCTCCCATTCTGTAGGTTGTCTTTTTGTTTTGTTGATGGTATCTTTAGCTGTGCAAAGCTTTTAAGTTTAATTAGGTCCCATTAGTTTATTTTTATTTTTATTTCCATTATTCCAGGAGCTGGATCAAAAATATAGTGCTGTGATTTATCTCCAAGAGTGTTCTGCCTATGTTTTCCTCTAGGAGTTTTATAGTATCTGGTCTTCCATTTAAGTCTTTAATCTGTATTGAGTTTATTTTTTGTATATGGTATTAGAGAATGTTCTAATTTCAGTGTTTTACAGGTAGTTATCCAGTTTTCCCAGCACCACTTACTGAATAGACTGTCTTTTCTCCATTGTATATTCTTGCCTCCTTTGTTGTAGGTTAATTGACAATAAGTGTGTGGGTTTATTTCTGGACTTCTATACTGTTGCATTGATGTATGTGTCTGTTTTTGTGGCAGTACCACATTGCTTTGATTACTGTAACTTTGTAGTATAGTCAAAAGTCAGGGAATGTAATTCCCCCAGCTCTGTTCTTCTTTTTCAAGATTGTTTTGGCTATTTGGGGTTTTTTGTATTTCCATACAAATTTTAACATTTTTTGTTCCAGCTCTGTGAAAAATGTCATTGGTAATTTGACAGGGAGTACACTGAATCTGTGTATTGCCTTGGGTAGGATGGTCATTTTCTCAATATTGATTCTTCCAATCCAAGAACAGTGTATATCTTTCCATTTGTTTATGTCGTCTTCAATTTCCTTCATCAGTGTCTTGTTTTTGGAGTACAGGTCTTTTGCCTCTTTGAGTAGGTTTATTCCTAAGTATTTTATACTTTTTGGTGAAATGGTAAATGGTATTATTTCCTTAATTTCTTTTTCTGCTATTTTGTTGTTAATATATAGAAATGAAACTAATTTCTGAATATTAATTTTGTATCCTGCAACTTTACCAAATTCGCTGTTGAGCTGTAGTAATTTTCTGGTTGCTTCTGTAGAGTTTTCAATGTATAGTATCATGTCATCTGCAAACAGTGATAGTTTCACTTTTTTGTTTCCAATATGGAGAATTTAATTTTTTAATCACAGAAAACTTTGAAACTGCCCTTTATCAATTGATAGGGGACATTTCTGATATTCAGATAGTACTTTTGCATTTTGCTGTGCCCAATTTCAGAGGGGAATCTTGCTTGATACCACTACACCAGCGGCGCTGACTTGCTGTGCTCAATTTTGTAATGTGTAGTATCTTGAATAGTAAAACAATTCTTAGAAATTTTTAAAAAATCTTTGAAAATACACTTGTATTGTTAAACGTTTATAGCAGTCAAACGAATGTGGCCTTGTTGCCAAGGGACATTTTGCAAAGTTTGGAGACACTGTAATGGTCACCAGTGGGGGAGGGGGTGCTACTGGCCTCTGGTGGGTAGATCCCAGGGATGCAACTATGCATCGTGTATCCTACATGCAGAGGACAGTCTCCTCCCCTACAGAGAAGAGTTATCTGGCCCAAAATGTCAGTAGTACAGAGGTTGAAAAACTGTTTTACAGCAAGTAAATTCACCAAAGCGCCATGAGTTTGCACTGGCTAATCTGCCGAGTGCTAGAGAAACCAGCAATCTTTATTTAGTCCTTTTAGTTAGTCCAAAACAGCTCAGTCTCTTTTGAGTCCTTCCTCTCTGCACTGGTGCTGGGCAGGGCCCTCGGAAATGGTCACTTGAGTCTCATATGACTAAATAACTTTACTCTTGATAATGAGAATAACCTCTAGAATTCTGGGCTGGGTATCTTGTTCAAGTCTGTAATGCTCTGGTTCACTGAGTATGACATTCAAAGAGGGAATAGATTTTGTTCTCTGCACTGAGCAGAGCAACCAAAAGCAGCCTTATCACCACTCCTGGAGACCTGAGCAGAGGATGATCGCTGGTTATGCCTCCGAAGTCAGCCAAGGCTCCCAGCTTTAGCATCTCTCCTCTCCCTGCACTCACAGCCCATCCTGATCCCTGGGGGGAAGGACCAAAGGTCTTTTTCTCAAAGTCTGGCGGCTCGGCTGCTCCTGGGATCCCGAAACTGAGGTTCCGTTTCTGTGCTAAGATCCATCCTGGCTCTCCCCTCCTTGTCTATATACCCAGGCTTCAACTCTGGTTCTTGTTGCCGAGTTCTAGAAATATCTCCATCTGCTTATAGGCCCGTGTCCTGCCTTGCTTTTGACATTTTTCTTTTAAGGCCTAGCCTCTTGACTCGAAACTAAAGCCGGGTGCCTGGGCACTGCAAGTGACTTTTAGACCACCCAGACAGGTTCAGCTTCCTTGGTCAGCATGTGGAGCCAGCCTAGTTCACTGGGCGCCCAGTTTCCTGGGGTGGTCACTGTCTGCTACGAAGTCACCGCCAGCTCTAGACAGTTCTCACTATAGGGCAGCCTCTTTTCTTCCCACTTAAAATTGTGTATCTGCCGCCACAAACTCCCTATTTCCTTTTTTCTGCATTATTTCCCCCAACACTTGCCTTCTAACAAACACTATGATTTACTTGTTTAGTTTAATGCCTAGCTTCCCCCACTGGAATATAAATTCAATGAGGGCAAATGAATCTCCATTTGGTTCACTAATATGTCCTCAACACCTTAATCGGTGCTTAGCATGAGGTAGATGCCCAACCAATTATTTGTTGAAGGTTGAAAAGATGATCATTTCCCCAGTTTATAATTACAAACACTGAATGCAAGTGGAAATGGACTGATTGAATCAAGTGACATCTCCTTTCAGATAAAGTACATTTAAATGACTTTCAAAATTGAGAAGGATTTTCGAGTTCTCGAAGAGGCTGACATTAAGCTTGTCTCAGGGCATCAATTCTTTAGACCATAAAATACGGTGACCTTTGAAGCTGCATTTAAAATATTCATGCTTCATTTAGGTCACACTTAATTTATGGCAATTAATTAGTGTTACATGAATTAACAGTTTACTGGCACTTTCTCTTCTGTCCAGTGCTACCTAGTTCTTAGACCTGACCTAAATGGCTTAAGACTTGCTTGGAATTTAATTAAATTTTCATTAGAAGTAATAATGGAGCAACTATGTGATCCCAAGTGAAAAGCCCATGATAAGCAGCTTCTGGACGACAGGCTGTTTTAGGTGCTAATAGTCTAATCCTGGCATATTTGGATCAGTTTTTTCCTTCAACTCAAAAGAAAGCAGTAGTTCAGGAAGGGAAAGTTAATTTTGTTTTCCTTTAATACGGCAAACAAACCAAACACCCTCATTGAATTCTAATGCTTTTTATTAATCACTTTTCAGTATTTCATTAAAAAGTTACTATTTAATAATTGATATTTACAAGAATGTTTACTGAAGTATATTTGTGATTGAAAATAATTTAAATATGACTTTCTTGTGCTGTCTTTGTTGCTGAAAAGGGAGTGCAGAAGCCTGTCTCTTTTGAGAATTTTAATCTGTGTATTATTGTTCAAGTTAATGCATACTAAAGGAGCTGGTATAAGAAGCCTAAATACGTGTTACTAATTTGACTACATGCATTTGTCTTCATAAAGTGTTGGTCAAATTTGTTAGTTCAGTCGGTTCCTTTCCTCCCTCCCCATGTCATGTAACACAACTTGAGAAATTATACAACAGTTTAGAAATGGGTACAGAAGTTAACTATGAGGGTTTATAGCTAAAGCCTGGGAGACTGGGCATCCTTCTTATACTGAGAACCCTGGGAAAAATTTTGCTGTTGGATTTGCGAATCAGTGGAATTCAATCCTCTCTGTTGAGGTCAACACAATTAGCATTTGTCTGCAGGAAGAGATGTTTTAATTAGAATGTTTTCTCTTTGACTTTTCTATCCTGGCAGTTTTTTTCATTTAAAATTTAATTTGGGTCTGTGGGGGTGGGCTGTGAGGGGCTCTCCCTTCACGTCTGTGCCACCCAGACTAGCGAAGACAGGCAACTCGGGAGCCAAGCTGCCGCTTTCAGCTCTGCTTTCTGCGTTGAGGACTGGGCTAAAGGACTTGGCCCTGCTTCTGGGTAGCCTCTATTTTGCCATTCTTCCCAAAATGTCGAGCTCTCTTTCTGATTTTAAAATTAAACATATTCATGATAAAACCTTGGAAATCCCAGAATAAAGAGTAAAAAAGAAAATTATTCACTCGTTAACCTACAACTTAGAAGACAATTAGCTTTTACATCTCTTTAGTCTTTTCTGTGGGGTCGACATACACACACACATACATACACACACACAAATACACACACATATACACATGCACAGATACATACACACATTCGATGCTGCAACCTTTTTATTCTGAAATAATTAGATTCATAGTGTCTGACTTTTTCCACATACCATGACTATTTCGCCTTTCATTAAAAATTCTTTAAAACAACTATTTTCCAAGATTGTACCTTATGATAGTAGCATTATTTTTAAAAATTATGTAATTGGATCATTTATATTGACAAAATAATTTTAGTCCATAAAAATTAATTTACATTTCTGATCATTTCCTTTGGATAGACTATTTGAAGTGCAATTTGGGGTTTTACAAGATGGTTATTTTTAAGGTTATTAAAATGTACTGTCAACTTGCTCTGAAGAAAGGGTATGTCAGCTTAGTCTCACTAGAAGTATATTAAAATCCTAAGTTTTTTCTCATCCTTCACAGCATAAAGCATTATTTAAAAAAAAAAATACTTTGCTAGTTCGTTGGCCATTTTAGCAATGCAAAGCTGACTGTATTTGTTGGGAAATACTATTTGTAATGGGTTCTAGAATAATTACATAAACTGCAAGAGCGAAGTCATGCCGTTTCAGCTGAATTAGAACAGTTAGCTGAAACAGATGTTTCAAGTCGAATTAAACAGATTTATGACAGTTCTGCAAAAGTAAAAGTTTACAAGTTTACAAACACCTCCTAATGCCAATTGCGTAGTACGTATTTTGGTGGCTGTTGGGCTAGGGAAAAACAGACTGTTAAGTCCTTTACAGTAACATTTCTAATACATTTTGATTACTACCTAATTTTACTTTTAATTTTTTTCAAAGGAAATACCTCCATTTCAAGGATCTTTATTTTAAGTAATTTTTTTCTCCTATAAAAAGAAATTAATTCATAGATACTAAGAAAAAGTTACCCATTTGAAGATAAATAGATCCCTCCGCTACCTTCAACCCTCCTAGATGAAAAGTCAGAACAGAATTCTCTGACTTTCTTAGAACTGCCTTATTTGTGTACCTTAATTTTCAAGAACTAAGCTGAATAGAGGTAATAAAGTTAATTTAATAGAAGGTAAATGAATATTTAAGAATCAGTATTTATGGAAGTAATTTTAGGCAAATCAGTGATTTAACAGAGTTTATCTTGCTCTTGTCCAAAAAAATAACTGAAAACCTACTATGTGCCAGGTACTTTGCGATATGCTGTTGATACCAAGTGACAAAGATGTAGTCCCTGCTCTCAAAGGGATCACAAATTACAGCAGTTCCCCCTTACCCACAGGGGATACATTTCAAGACCCCAGTGGATGTCTGAAACCATGGATGGTATGGAACCCTGTATATACTATGTTTTTCCTATACATATATAACTATGATAAAGTTTAAATTAGACACAGAAGAGATCAACAACAATAATAACAAAATAGAAAAACTGTAACAATATACTATATGAATGTGGTCTGTCTCAAAATATCTTATTGTACAAATTTAATGCCTTTTCTATTTTAACTAAGCACTTACCACATGCTGTGGCTGTAATTTTTTCAGTTTGAGGTATGACAGCAAAACTAGCAGGTATTCCTTTTGCCTTCTTCCCAATTTTACAGATAGAAGATACGTTCTTAGCGTTCAACCTCAGCATATGACTTATTTTCTCTCCTTGCTAAGTTGAGAACTTTTAACTTTTCACGTAAAGAAAGCACTTTACTGCCTTTCTTTGGCAGATCCAAATTGCCAGCATCACTCCTCTTGCACGTTGGGGCCATTATTAACTAAAATAAGGGTTACTTGGACACAAACTGCAGAATCATGACAGTCGATCTGATAACCAGATGGCCACTAAGTGACTAACGGGTGGGATATGCTGGATGACTGATGTCCTGGGTGGGACAGAGCAGGAGGGCTCAAGATTTCATCCCACTACTCAGAAAGAAGCATGACCGAAAACTTAGGAATTGTTTATTTCTGGACTTTTCCATTTAGTATTTTTGGACCATGGTTGACTGTGGGTAACTGAAACCAGAGAAAGCAAAACCATGGAGCAAAATGTTAATAATTACCAACATCTCTTGAAAACTGGGCGTCAGGCACTTTATCATAGCATTTTTCATGCTCATCAGATCCCTGGCTGTAGGTATTATTACTGTCACGTACACACTCACAGTCCTTGGGAACAGTTACTGTATCCCATTTTATATCACATTCTTCATCTGCGCGGTTGTAACTGTAACCTACCTTACAGGGTGCTGAGTGGATCAAATGAAATTATAAGCGTCTAATCCAATGCCCTGTATAATAAATATTCCCTCCTCTCATCTTTTTGCCTTGAAGCCACTCTGATGGGGAGTGACCAAACTCTGGATGTCTTTGAAAGGAACCATTGTTTGCAACGAGTGAAGTAGACGGTGGTGATATCATATGCATCAGGGTATATACCCCATGAGCCGACGGCAGGCTCCCACAGGTCCTTCTGAAAATATGGTCAGGAAGTGCTGAAGACTATTTTCATGTTAAGGATTGCTTCCTTTAACTTAGATTTTCTTAGGTTTCCCACTCTGCTACTTCTCTCATTCCCATGCCAACTATAGAAGTTACTGCATACTTGATTTTGATGTGGTCATTTGCTCATGACTTGAGGAAGGTCAACCGTTTTCTATAATAGGAAGAAAAGGATTAAGGATAAAAGGAGTTGAGATCTTGCTGTATTCTGGCCTTCACTTTCTCAGGTGTCAGTGCTATATGTTCTAAGTGGTACCATGGCTTCTTTTACACAAGCCATGCTCACACTTTCAGAGTTTTATCCTGGCTCCCATGAAGATCTGGGGGTAGGTATTTGCAGGCTCTCACTAGGACACTGTAATAGTTTTTTGCTGAGTACTTACTGTGTAGGAACTCTGCAAGACCTATATTCCCACCCACACCCGTAGACATACTCATTCCCATACCTGTAACCCTTATCCATATCTCCTCGGGAGTTTTTAATCAAAATCCTAGCAGGAGGGATATAAAATATGCCTTAACTATTCTTTGTCATGAACACTAATAAAAGTATTTGTTTCCCAACTTCGGAAAGGCATTATTTTCAAGAACCTAATGGATTAAGATTTCCCATAGTTTACATTCCCTGCATAACAAAATTACTGGATAGGACAGTTTCATCAGGAAATCTGATTATTTCTAAGTTCATTTTATTGGGGTCCCCTGATTGCCCTCCCCTGCCTGACTCAGCTAAAGGGTATATGGCAATATCCAGTCAATATTAAAATAAATGTCCCAAGGGAATCTCAGAAACATATTGTATAGGAAAAAAAATCAGAGTTGAAATAATTTGCAAGACAATTTAATAAGGATCACTTCACTCAAAAATTTAACTTGGCACCAGGATTGGGCTCAATTTCTGCACTTCCTGGAAAATGCCCAAAGCCACCCTTGCTTTTAACAGTGATGATTCCATAGGTTAGCTTATTTTATCAAGTGTGTTCATCTTGAGCAAGTCCAGTAAATTTCACCTGCAAGCGAGGGCTCAGTTCAGCACGCCTTGTACTTACCTATGAACCTTACGATCCTTCGGAGTAAGGGGTTCAGGTAACAGCATTCTCCGGTCAGAATTGTTTTCTCCTGGGCAATCAAAGATTCTCTGGTTGACTTTATGAAATACATGGATATCTCACCAATAAAAATCTGGAGAAGGAATGTTTAAGAAACATCAAGTTGGAGAGCTGTCTGATAAGAGGCCAGTGGCTTTAAAAAAAAACCCAAAACCTTCTGAGGCTTCACCATCCTTTTAAAAGATACCATGTTGGAGAGATGGAGAGTTAATTAATAGTTTGCATTCAACTCTTCAAAAGAATTAGAAAAAGTAATAATTGATCATTTCAGACAGATTTCAGGCTATAGTATTAAATTTTAAGGTCATATAAAACATAAGTTGAAATAACAAATTGAATAGGAGAATCTATGACAAGACTGACTCATGCTGGTTTTGAATTTTTTAACTTCAGTGATGTACTTTGCAATGATGAGGGATGACTGGCACAGCCAGTGTGCCCAGCAGGGCGTTATAGGCACACATCACAATAAATCACTAGTTCATTATGTGGCACTACTGCCATTATGTGACAAATCCTTATCTGAACAAGTCTGTCTGAGCTATACGTCTCCTACTCTCAACTGTTTGATTGTCACTTCTTTGTGATTGGCACCTCTCGTTGAACTAATAAACATATACAATCATTTAAATCATGATGCCTTTGTGTGCATCGTAAGTGCCTTGATGACTGGGACCATGGCTTATGTTTCTTCATTATGCTCATAGCACCCAGCACAGTGTATCTGCATTTAAAATAAGGAGCTGGCATGAGGCAAGTTATCACCAACTCTGACTCGTGATGCTGCCCTGATTGAAGACTTGAGAACCTTCAATGAAGAATAAAAAAAATAAGAATACCATCTTCTATTGAAAACTGGATGTCAGGCACTTTATCATAGTATTTTTCATGCTCACAAAGTCCTGAGTGTAGGTAGTACTATCCTTGTTTTACTGGTGAAGAATGGAAGTTCAGTGAGGTCAAGGAACTTACCCTCCAGAACATAGAACTCGCATGTGGAGGCACCGAGATTGGCACCCAGTACAATTGGGTTCCAAAGGCCACATTTCCCACCCCACCATATGCCATTTTTATTTTCTGAACCCTAATTTCAACAGTTTCCCCAGAAGAGTGTGATCTTGTAATTGTTTTTCTTTGCTATGCATGCGTTCATGGCTTTAGAAAAGCTTTGTCAATGTTTTAAGAGTTCCCAACAGGAATATCTGTTTAGATGGATAAAGATGCCAACATCATGAATAGCACGTGAGTGATGGAAATTAATCTACAGAATGGTAAAACTAGAATCATTCCCAGATGTTTTCCCCTTTTATGGGTGAGGAACCTGAGGGTCTCGGGGACTTGGCCACACACAGCCCATGTCTGAAGCAGCTCTAGCAGGCGGCCTACGAATAGACACTGTTATCCCCACTGTTACAGGTAAGATGCCTGAGACAGAGAGGGGTTAAATAATTTGTCCAAGGTCATCACACATCCCAGCTCTAGAGCCAGGAAAACCTGGTTCCAGAGTCCTTTCTCTTAACCACTACACTTTTGCTTAGTAGTGATGATTCAATAAAAATATTCAATTTGTGTTTAAAATTGACAACATAGAAAACAAAACAAAGTGCAATATGCTTTAAACACTGAAAAACCTACATGATAGTAAAGTACAGGATAGAATGGTGTTGTGGAAATAGAACTACAGGTGATTCAGAATGCGGTGGGAAGTTGGCAGGAACAGAGAGCTCAGGGTCAGGCAGGCAAACGATGGCTCCGATAGAAGGGCGGCATGGTCACCTTGGCAGGTGCTGTCTGGTACTGGTTGTGCAGAATCACAGGCATTTTGTACAGAGCATCCCTTGGCATTAATGGGTTGATGCCATGTAAAAATATTTGCATTGATTCAGGAGCTCAGCCTGCCCTCTTTGCTACCAGACATACCTCTGCCAAAATAAGGTGCTGAGGGGCTTTGTTTGCCCCTATTGTAATGATGGAACTGCATTACTCTTTATCTTGGTGAACAGATGGGGATAAATTCATGCACACTCGGATACATGAAATATTATTTCCTTGAGGGAGCTTTCTCTGATCCCACAGACTAGCTTAGGCATTCTGGTTGTACATGAATCTCTTCCCTTGCATTTCTCCTTCCTAATCCTTATCGTGAATGATTACATACTATTGTTGTTCTTTGTTGTGGGACATCCTGCCTGTTTTCTCAGTTATATCCCCAAGGCCTAGCCCTGTGTAAGATACATGGTAGTTATTCAGTGTTCAATGCAGTAAGCATATGAGATTAATGAAGGTCTTTTGGAATAAAGGTTTAAGGAGGTAGACTATGAAGAAGGAAAAATGATTTCTATTATATATCCTTCCAGACCCAATGAAAATGTCACTACCCGTCCCAAAGCCTTTGCCAGGTCCCCTTGGGAAAAGGAAGACCCTGTCTTGTCATTGCTCCCACAAGATACTATGCAGATCTCTATCCTGACATCTACCCAACTAATTGCAATTACTGTTTGTATGTCCCTCTTCATTTGACTATGATGTCCTTATGGGAAGGATTTTTGCCCTTGTATGGTGCCTAGAACCAGAGCTGGTATATAGTAGGCTCAATCAATATTTGCTGAATGAATAAGAGATGGAATCTTTAGAGGATTTACTTGTGGATAGAACCCTCTGATCTTAACTTCTCTGAAGATTTCTCTGCAGGAAATTCCCAACATAGACCAGAAAGCATGCAGTTTTTGGTATATTACTTAAGAATAAATAAAAACCCAGGATTAAGTAATACAAAGTGAAGTATCTCTTTTAAACTAAAGTCACTCATATTGCATTCATCAGTTTTGGAGAGGGAGCACCCGTTCTGTCTGGAAATGTCTAGCACTGGAGACATAGCTGTGAACAGAGCACAATGGGGAGAATACAAGCAAACAAACTGACACACGTATCATGTAATGTCATGAAATGACATATGATTAAAAAGGAAATCAGGGAAATGGGACTAGAGAGTGACAAACAGGTGAGGCTAAGAAATAAGCATTGCTTGCCCCTAGCCATTTCAGAAGCCCGGAACATCCTTACTCTGTAAGACAGAGATAAGCAAACTTCAGAAGTTCTCCATTTACTGAAGGTTTCTACTGCTCACACTAGAGGGGAAAAAAGCAAGATAATGTGAAAGAAAATCTACATACAATTTACTCTTGTTAAAAATACACATGTGCACGTACATGTACACACACAAAAATGTAAACAAAAATCACTCCAAGGCATACCAAACAGAAGTTGTCCTGCCAAAGGGCATGGGACTCAAATAGACTAAGTAAAATGTCCTGATTCTCATGTCAAAGGTGATAAGCAGTGTAAGAATTGTTACTACTGGGCAACAATATTCAAGTCACAATTGAGGCATGAAACATAAAAGAAAAAATCAGAGCAAGGATATATACTAACCTGTCTATCTAGTTATGGACATAATACGCTGACTATATTGAGTAATAATGAACGCTGCATAAAGAAGGAAGAAAGGGAGGAAGAAGGTCATTTTCTAATTAAAAGGTAGGGCAATATTCCTGGTTTTCCGTTCAGACTGTGATGCATATAAAGGTTGCTGATGAAACCACCCAGCTCTCAGAGCTCAGTGAATGGGCTTCATGGATGTTCATCTCACTGCATTTCCTGGCCATGAAGAGGGCGCTCTTTCTCCATCCCCTGCGTCCTAGAGTCTCAGAGAGGGCTGACTCTGCTTGGAGAGGGAGAAAGAGGGAAGATTCTGCTTGATAAAGGAAGGGGTCTCTCTGCTTTTCTGCCAGGCCACTAGCCCACATTGGATGCCATTTCACCCACTGCGGCAGATTTGTGACTCTGGTTTTGGCAATGGCTGGATTCCTCCATCTGTATCTTTGCCACACACACTCTACCTCTATCTGCGACTCTGTTCAGAGAGCAGCTGGGGCATGTGGGACTCGCCATGTGTTCAGCCCTGGCTGCCCTGCCTATTATGGCCTTTCAGGTTGTTGGCTAACAAACATCCTATCACTCACAGCAAATGAGAATACCCTCTGGTGGGAAATGATCAAGGCCAGACTCTAGGTCTGGTAAAGCGAGCGAACTGCATGTGAATTCCACTGGTGCATTTCTCATCCCCCAGCTAGGCCGGCTACAATCCCAAGTGATATAAGACATTTAGATAACAGTGAATATACTTTAAGTAGTGAGTATAGTTCTTCTATCTTGATAAAGTTCAAATACGGAAACCCAAATGGCAAATAAACAAATAACCCCAGGATATAGTACATCATTTTGGTGTGTTATCTCTCAGACTTCATTTCTTCCCATTGTTTACAGGAGATCTGGTAGGTCATAAATAAGTGGTATGAATGTGAGATATTTCGGGGACAGCCTTTAGATTTCAAAATATAAACAGTCTGCAGAAAAAAGTCACTGGAAGAAGTATTATAATTTCATATTGTAAGGGGGATCCACTGCCTATTATGGTGACTGCCATTAAAAAAGTGCACCTAGAATTCCTGGAACATGTTTTGGGCTCACACGTAGGTGAGCTGTAGCTCTGGTACTTGGCAATATCAAAGTTCCTGCTGTTTCTTGAAGGTGGGCCACACAGTGGAAGTCCCAGCTCTTTCCCTTCTCGATGTGTGACCCTGGGCAAGCAATTGAACCTTTCTGAGCCTCAGCTTTTCTTTTTCATGATTTTGAACAGAAGGGTAACTCAGAAAACTATTCAGCGTATTAAAAATATGTATGTCCAAGTATCTGCAGGCGTGCAAGGAATGTTTGTCGCCTTTACTTTCTGGTCTAGGCAAGAATGTGTGTTGAAATTGATTAGAAAAAAAAAAAAACATTGTCCCTAGTCCTGGAGTAAAGGAACATGATGTGACTCAAGCTCTGCTCTGCCTCTAACCAGCTGTTTGACCTTGGACAGCTTGCTTGACTTGACTTCTCTGGGCCTCAGTTTCTCATCTGTTGGACTAAGAGACCTGTAAGTTGCTTTTTCAGCTCCAACATTTTTGCCTTGATGATCGGAACTGACATTACATAGTTGGGCTTCAATCTCACTTCCTCTAGTTAAGCTCCCCCAGGGCCAGTGTAGTTTCCTGCCATGCTCCTTCCTTCAGCCTTCATCCACTTTTAAAACCCCATGGGGCTTTGCCCTCACCGAGTGATCTTCCCTTAGAGCAACGTGGACACAGCCTACTCCAGAGTCAACACGCTGCCTGATAACTCTGTCACCTGCATTCCTAAAGGGCAGCAGAGGCTGGCAGCCCCGCTCTGGGTTTTTGTGTGTCATGCTCTGAGGAAGAGGAGCGGGTTCTCTGCACACTTCCTACTGTTAATGTCTAAGTAGCTTCAGAGCTTTCAGTCCCGGGGACTTTTAGATGCTCCCTGGGGGCTTCTCTAGTCATGAGCATTTCCCAGACAGGCGTGGTTCTTGCCGTAGATTTTGTTTAAAAGTGACCCAGGAGATTTTAAATTGTACAGACTAAGCTGCAAGTCCTGGCTGCTAATGTCTTCATGCTCTGCTCTAATCTTTTCTGCTGAGTGCCGTTGACAACCCAGATCTGCAGAGAGGTTCTGGTCCTCTGACTTGCTGAGCTGTGCTTGGTTCAAGAGCTCTTGCCTTCTGCTTTATCACACTGAAGTGTAAATAAGGGAGTTCAGCTCTAGACACTTCCTGTGCCTCTCAAAGCTGAAGGCTTCAATAAGGATCAAGGCCATTGGGATGATGGCATTTTGGAAATCAGTCAACAACTGAGATAATAAGTGTTTCTGTGGATTGGAGCCTCCTTACTGGTCTTGATCCAGGGGCGGCATCTACTCATTCAGAAGGCCGTCTTAAGTTGACATGTTATAAAATGCATCGCAAGGTATGCTACATTTCAAAGCAGACAGTCTCTGAAGCCTTTTTTTTTTTTTCTGGACAGTGGATACAAGATAAAAGGGAATTTAAAATGAGTTAGCTAAAATACTGCTTTTGATAAAAAGTAAAATGTATTGTAATCACCAAGTAAATGATCACATATTTTTAGATGAACAGCAGTCTTTTCAAGAAACAAATTATCATAGCTCCTAACACAATCATCTAATCACCAGTCGTTAAAAGGGGCATCTCAAAGGTGGTAAGCAAGTCTCTCCGTGGGCCGATGTCAGGGGAAAAAATTAAAAACAATCTGTAGAGGACTTTGGAGCACACGTGGATGGTAAATAGGGAAATGGATATTTTCCTTAAAGTTAAAAAAAATCCATAATAATTAATTTTCTTTCCCAGAAAAAAAAAATGTAAATCATGATGACTAAATACATTAGCAACAAAGAAAATACACCCAAAAAATGGTAGGAAAAAAAAAGGAAGTTAAGTGATTCTGTACAAAAGGGAAAAAGATGTGAATGATGAAGTGTTAAAAGGGGTTTCAACAGATGAGATTGTTCGGAGCCTGGAAGAGGCAGAGTAGGAGGCAGTACAGGGTCCCGCACTGTCTCCTTGGCCCCGGCAGCTGCGTCCGTTGTCTGGCAGCCAAGAGACATGCATTTATCGAGGGCCCGCTTTGTGAACCACGCAGTACTTAGAGCGTTTATATTCATTGTGGGAGTTTATGGCCCAGAAACCCCCAAATGAAGATTCATAGTTTCCTCCAAATGGTGCCCTTCTATCAAATTACGCTTGTCTCGTCCTTCCCGAGGAAACCCTAAATGAATCTTGCACACGCGTGCGTGCACACTTGCACGCAGACTGCAAACTGTTTCAGTTCTCTTGGGCTGGGTGTCAAATGTTCTGCAGCTGCAATACTAAATACTCCCATCACTTTATTGTGAGGCCAAGAAAAAGGTTTAACAGTCATTTTCTCATGCCCTGTGGCGCTGGGGCTCAGATAACATAAGGGTAAATCAGATTCTCTGCCGAGTTAAATCCTCTCATCCAAACAGGCTCTCTGCCTTCGACTCTGAGTCTGTGAGTTTATTCAGGGGGCCTGAGTCGGTTCTTTGCTACTAGGGTTTCCACGTTGGTCAGAGTGCATCCTGCAGATTTCCTGGCGCCTGGGGTTGTCACTCTTGGATAAATGGTTCCGGACACAATAAATCCCCCCAGCTCTAGCTTTTCCTAAAGATCTAGGACAGCAGCGGCCTGTCCCTCTACAGCCTTCCGTGTGGCCTCACCTCACATGATCCTGATCTTTTCTGACAGCGAAGCACAAGAGGAGGAATAGGAAATGACGGGTCAAGCACACGTGGAGTCTTTTCTCTCGTGCCTTTCTCGCGTGTCCCTGCAGTTAGTGCCCATGTGCAGAGGTGCGCAGCGGTGGAGGGGGCTAGGCTCTGCGCTGGTTAGGGTGCTAGAGGACACACCCAACCCCGAGGACGAGCCCAGGTGGAGCTGCCCTTCTTGGAAAACTCCCATCAGTCAGTATCCCACAAGTCACCCCTGGGGAGTCTTGCCTTCTTTCTGCTTCAGGGAAAACAGGAGATGGGTTTAAAGAGAAGTAAAACCAAACACACACAAACTGGGCCAATTCTGTGAAACACTTGACCAGGCACAGAGCTGTAAGACTGAACTCTAGAGAGAAAGTCAACAGAGAGAGACTAGGGCATTGGGAATCTGACATCTGGAACCTTCCAATCAGAAGGTTCTTTTTTTTGGATCTCAAGGAATATTAGAACTTGAAAGATCACTTGGACGTCACTTAGCCCGATCCCATCTTTTATTTACAGATGAGAAACTAAACCCATGGAGGGAACGTGACTTAGAGGTAATCCAATTACGAGGGGCAAAGCCATCACTGGGCTCCCTGCCTCTCTTGACAGATCAGACCTGAGACAGGATGACCCTGCAGCGTGAGGAGAATGAGAGGTGCATCTCGGAAGCAGGGGGCGCGCTGAGTTAGGCACTGGGGAATCCATGTCCAGGTGGCCCAACACAGGCCGCTCTTGGATAAGCCACACCTCCACAGGAAGGGGCAGAAGACACGAGCACGGCTCCTTGCTCCCTGGAGGGGTTCCTGAGCATTGGGACAGTTCTGCTTTCTGTCCTGCCACTGCTCACTTATTTTCAGGGCTTGGGGGAGGATGGCACACCACCAGCAGGGTTCCAAGGCCACTCGGCTCTCTGCCATTAACCCATCAGCTGTACTCAGTGCTGGTTCCTAGCAATGCCCCTCATTTGGGAGGAAAATAAAAGTGGAACCAAATGGGTGGGTACCTGTCCAATCACATACAGAACTAGCTGTGCCCTTCAGCAAATTGTAATCTTACAACATTCTTAACTCAATATCTAAAGTCTCAATATTCTCAACTCAAAAATGAAGGGAATGGAACCATACTTTCTCTGTGTTCTTTGAGAGGTCTCTTTTCTGTTTCACTGGAATATGGTGAGGATAAATTAGGCAAGGACTGCAGCGTATAAGTAAGTTAAAAGATGTTCTTGCCACCATCATTTATGGAATACTCCTCAGCATGTATCTTGGAGGCCTGCCATCATCATTCTTTGCATTTTTCACCCACAGAGGTAAAGGAATGTGTGTGTGAATCAGGGTTCCATACTTGAAAACTAGGGTAGAACTGTAAGTTTCTTTTTTTCATCGATTCTGTTTTAATCCTTATTTTCTATTTTACAATATTTATCATATTTATTTCATTCTTTACATGTGGTTTGAATTTAGTCTACTTTTATTTTTCTAACTTCGTAAGTACGACACTTAATTCAGTAATTTTTTAAAGTAGTTTTTCTTTTTTTGTGTGTATATACAATACAGTCAGCACATTCATATTTATTAACAATATAATGGTTCTTCCTTTAGAACTGTAGGTTCTTAATACTCAGTTCATTGTCCACTGGCCATATCCCCTTGGCTTCCCATCAGAGCATTTGACTTCCATGTCAATTTGTGTCATTTGGGGAAAAGGAATTGGTGGAGGATATATGATCAAAATTTGTAGCCCAGTGAAGATTTTCTGCTGAAAATCAGAATAAGAGATGTATCTTCTTTGCCCAGAAAGAAGAGAAAATTCTTCATAAAGTTCTGATTTTTCTATTTTTGTTTTTTGGCTATGTATGTTTTTGTTTACTAGAATTGCTACTTTTAAACCTTATTAAAAATTGGTCATTTCATAATTATGCCAGAGGAACAGGCAATGTTTTAGAACTATATCTTTCAATTTTAAAGTATTGCATTGATGTGGAATTTAGAAAAAAAAATCTGTAAAAGTATAATAGAGAAGAAAAAAATTAACTGTACCATTAGCACTCAGAGATAATAGCTGTAAATTTTTAGTTTATTTCTTACTATTCTTTTTATGTATAATTATAAATTTGGGATTATACTCATAGCACACACACGTTATCTCTTAGGGTCTATTAAATATTCAGACCCACAGACACCCACATGCCTCATTTGGCACTGGTCCACTTGGGAGGAGCCACAGCTTGCCAATGGGGCAGCATTGGTGCTTCTCCTCAGCACCTGTCCTTCAGTGGTCCAGCAGAGCAGTACAGCTCAGGGCAAGAAGACCACAGACGGATCGGAGGGTGCAGGAGCCACCCTGGCTTAAAAGACTCATCAGGTCCCACTGGAGTCAATATATGATGCAGCAACTCTATAGACACAGCTTCCAAGTTCCCATGTCGGACATGCCAAGTTCCAAAGTCACGGCACGTGGCACCTTCTCAGGTAGTTACAGTTCTCTGAGCCCCGATGCAGTTCACCAATCAGGTTAATTCTGCCTAGTAACATAGCTGATACATATCATATTTTTCTAGAGAAACAGAGCTAGAAAATTAAGGGAAGTTCAGATTTTCCTACAGAAGGGGAAAAGCTTTTACCTGCAGTGTTATATACAATTTTTAGCCTTCTTAAAAATCTTTTCGTTAAATAACAAGCTTATTTCATGGCTATTAGAAGTGTTTCAAAAACATGACTGCCCCATAATGGATTTACACAACCCTCTAGTGTTGTATATTTAGCTAGGGCCAAGTTTTCCACTCTTAAAACTATCCCTGAGATGAACATCCCTAAACAGAAATATTTGTATTTATGTAAAACTCTGGTTATCTCCTTAACATGAATTCAGGGAATGGAATTAATGACTGGGTCTGAAGTTTATAAAACTCATACTACATCTTTGATCAGCTGCTCTTCAGAAAGAAAAATGTCAATTTACATTTTGACTTGAATCATCTGAAAGTATCTATACCTTTAACAACATGGGTCATGCTTCTTTAAAACATCTGTCAATTTTTATATGGGGAAAATGCTGTTAAAAATGACTTTGATAAATGATGAGTTGAGAAATGTTTATATGCATATAGTCAGTTATTGTTTTGTTAATTATCTTTTTGTCCTCGTTTTTATTTTGGGAAGCTCATCTTTTTAAGTATTAAGAATATTTGCATGGGAGTCTCATGCTGCACATTTTTTGCAGTCTTTATTTACTTTTTCTTTTGGTAGAAATGCTTTTCAGTTAGACAAATCTATCAATCTTTTTCTATCTGCTTGTGTCAACATTCCTCATTGAGGGTGCATTCGTGGGTCTGTAGCCTTTCTAAGTGTTTGAAATTCATATTTTCCTTGCTTCATAACGTGCATTGAATTATTTTTAGGCTCTGGAACAGTTTATATAGTTATGGATTTTCTATCTTTTGAAAGTTTGAAGGAAGTTATGTGTCTCCAGTACTATTTTGTGAGATAAATTTTAGACATGTTTAAAATTTATTCTATTATTTATTTATTCAGCTTTTCTACATCTTTCCAAGGCATTGTTAGTAAGTTGGCTTTTCATAGAGTATTATCAATTTAGTTGAGAGGTAAACATATTGGCACAGAATTAAATATACAATTTAAATAAAACTATAGACTTCTAAAGGTTTATATATTTTTGTTTATATATTCTTTTCTTCCTTAGCTTTTTTTTTTTAACTTTTGCCTTTCTTATATTAGACTAACCAGGGGGTTATACATTTTACTTATCAACTCTACTGTTTTCTGATTGAGTGATTTTTCATAATTTTTATTGATCTGTTTCCCTTGCTTTCCTTAGATTTTTTTTTTTTAACAAAACAAAACAAAACACTAATTACAAAAAGTATAGGACTGGGACTGGGAAGAAGAGAGAACAATATGTGAGGAAGTCAAAGGATCACTCAGAGATTCATGTCTGAGTACATAAGAAAATATCTTTATGAGACAGGAAGGCACCTCGATCTGATTCCAGACTAAGCCCACTGCCTCCAGGAAGAGCCACCATTAAACCATTCCAGAGAGAACCCAACGTGGCCTCCAGATTTTATTTGGGGAGTGAAGTGCGTCACCTTTTGAGGTTCATGGATAAGCGCCTTTTATGCCTTCTCTTATTCCCTGGGCTGGTGAGAAAGGAAAAGGGAAAGGTAAGAAGGATATGAAGATCAGCCTTCCTCTGGGAGAGGGCACTTCCCCCATCACTCTAAAGAGGAAGCGTCACCAGGGTTCTCAGTGGAATCACCTCCTCTTTAGGGAGAGGAAGTTGGTCTGTGTTCCTGAAGCAGGTGAGGATTTCCAGCCAGGTTCTTTGTTTCCCTACTTCTAACCACTGAGCAGTACATGCCAGGCACTGGCCGAGTCATTTGTATGAATCATCTTATTTAAGTCTCATGACAACTCTACGAAATAGGCAGTCACATCATCCTCATTTTTATGGGCGGAACAGTAGTGACTTGCCCAAAGTCACATACGCAGGATGTAAACCCTGGTAGGTTGGATTGCAAAGCTTCTGTTTTTAACCATTCTAACAGATCATGTTTTATCACTGCCAGCCTTAATTCCTACCGCATAGTCTTATCATTTAAGGGGGGGTCTTGTCAAGCCTAGAGTTAGTGATCAAAATGAACTAAAAGTACCTTGACTTATTATGTCCATATTATTCCGCCTAAAAATTCTATTCCATTTCTCATCTTAAAGCAAGCAAAACATTTGCATAGAAAAAAAATACTCGAACTGAATGTCTGATCAATCAGTACATTTCTCAGCAGACCAATTGGTATTTTTATTACTGCCCCAAAGAGGGGAGTGGGAGGGGGGCAGGCAGGGGAGAGGGAGGGTTGAAGGGAGGCAGCTTTGGAAGAGAAAGGGGGGAAATGGTAACTGAGATTATATCCCAAATAATCTGACCTTGTAGTATGTTCAGACACAGAAATGTTTATTTCAAAACCCTCACAAAGTCATTTTTGAAATCAAAATGAAAATATCTAAGTGTTAAATCATTTTACCAGACAATACAGATCTGTGAGCTTTAAGCTTTTGAAACAGTCTTCTGAGAGGACTGTCTGGCCAAGTTTTGTTTTTGTTTTTGTTTGTTTTTTTGATTCATGAGAGAAGAAAGAAATGAGGGTAAAGTTGCAACTTAATTGAATGTGATGTAATGGGAGCAAAGCCACTCAGTGAATCACAGCAAACTTCAGGTCAAGAGATCTCTCTCATCTCCAGCCTCTCTGGAAGCTCAGTCAGAAGGGCAGGAGATACAGGCTCTGATCTGAGTCTTTGTATCCACGCCAGCCTTTACACTCAAGACCACTTCGGAATACATACTATCCACAGCATATTTTTTCAAGAGCGCAGTAACTGTTTCTTAACGTGTTAGCCAGTCATGCCTATTGATTTATGATATTCACACACATTTTAAATATATATATATATATATATATATATATATATATATATATATATATATATATATATATATATATATATTCATACATATATTTGAATTCAGATACCAAAAAGCAAAAGCCATCTGTAAAAGACACCTATTTTAATAAGATTTTATGCAGAGCTCTACTCATCACTGTGTTTTGGCTGAAACAGGACACACCGATAAGGTTGCTGGTGAGCGCCCAGGGAGAGAGGAAAGAGGAGAAAAGGCAGACAGGACATGTTTCAGATCTGACAACAAAGAAGAAAATCTATTTCTCTACTTACAATAGCAGTGGGAGTGGCAGCCAGCACACAGTAGAGCACCAGAGGGGTGATGAAGCTTTCTTCCTCAGTCCCCGGGTAAGGCTTCATTAAGTCTCCGTCTTGACAGAAGAATCCTTGGATATGCACCTGAAAAGTGTCAGTGCATTCGAAGTAGTAGGCAAGCAGCACTGTCCCAGCCATGATGACAAGCTGAAAATACAGCATGGCCACACAGAGACATTAGCAGGGCTTCAGAGCGGGGCCCGCCCCTCAGGGCCCACTCCCTCCATCACCCCGGCAGCTCTCCTCCTATCGGTGTTGGCAGGCGGGTGCGTGCCTGGCTCGGGGAGGGTGTGCTTACTTGTCCGCCTTGTAACATCTGTTATGTAAACCTTCCAGCAAGTCATGAACAGCTCCCATCTGAGAGGCAGACCACAACCAGGCTTGTAGAGAGACCCGGCTTCTGCTGCCCTCCTCTCCGAGGATGCACGGGAACCAAGGCCGTTCAGGACACAGGTGGAAGGTCAAAGGGCAGTGGCATAAGAATTGGCAAGACGTAGATGTGATATCTGTTCATGGGAGATTTTATAAAATAGTAGAGACAGACTTACCTTATTATAAAATATTAGAGGCAGGTAGATGATAAATGAATGAACAAACAAGCAGGAAAGTTAAAACCTAGAAAGTTTAAGGGCAATTGTCAGAACCACACCCTAAATTACTGGCATATGTGAGAGCATTGTGCAGGTATCCTACGTCAGTCATAACTTTTATCCTTTCCCAAAACAGTTTGCCTTTATTCCAAAATGTTTTCTACCAGTAAAAAAAAAAAATGTACTTTGCTGATGATCACATCTTATCATAGACATATATCCATCATAAGGTTTGGAAAGAAAAAGGGATACAATTATCCTCTCATTTGATTCAGAAATGTCCCAGATACTCGCTGAGTAGCAGCTGAGGAAATACGGAAGTGCCAACATTACTCTTCTCATTCACATTTGGGAACACCAAAACGGCAAGATAAGATGGTGATAAACGTAGATTGAAAAGAGGTCTTTGAGGTTATGAAGTTACAATGAAACTGGAAAAGCTTTTGAAGATCTTCCCATCTAAAATCTTTATTTCATAGGTGAGAAAACTCAGGTCCAGCAAGAACTGCCCACCACTAGATTATTGGACACGTAAACATGTGCTTAGAATGACAATCAATAAAGCAGGAAAGCTAAAATGGAGAAAACTATTTTTAAATGTTGATTTGCTTAAAAGTATCAAAGTAACCATTTTGGGAAAAAAAATCAGAACTTGGCTGGACATCTTTGTACATCTTTTATGGCTTAAAATAGTTTCTATTTGGAAGTACATATGGAGCAGGGAGGGGGAAACCCTAATCTCTTGAGGATTTTGGAAGTCTAAAGTTCTTCTTCCAGTTTTGGAATGACTAACTCAGGGTCATGTAGCCACAAGTGTTAAATCCGGGACTAGAAACCTGCATTTTCTGATCCCCAGGAGAAAAAACACCTGCGTTATGGCATCAACTAGGCATGCTATACAGAAGTGTGGAGAGTTACGGGGGCAGGCACAGTAGCTCAACTCTAATGCAGGCAGGTATTGTCTGGCATTTTTATCCATGTTCATATCCACTTCTTTAGCCACAGCACTGAAGCAGAGCCTCATCCTCTGCCCAATCTCTGAAACCAGGCACAGCGTCTACTTCTGGGATATTATCGCTGTAGTTCCTCCTCACTCTAGTAGAAAGCATCACTTCCTTTAAGGGTCATTTGGATTAAGAATGCTCCCCAAACCTTCCATTTTCTTTAACTCATTGTCTTCTCTCTTTGGTTCAGAAGGCTCGAGTACCTCCAACTGTAATGTGTCTCTACCTTCTGGTCTCATCCATCACCACCTTTCTTTATCTCCAGGTAGGACCCAAATCACACTTCCCAGTCACTATCCCTCACATACAATTTGTTTCTGGCTCTACAAGGATGACATTCTCTTTGGCATTTTCTCCCCCTCCTCCCTGTCACAAGTGCTGACCATCCAGTGATCTCTGGACACTCGAGTGTTTCTGTGCGCCTGAACTTGTTTATTGGCACTGCATGTAAATTACAGGCTCATGCCAGCCGTCTCTGCTGGTTCGAGCATTTTGTTTATTTTCTCTTCAGCAAAAGAGAAGAGACTTGGGTAATGACGGGTGATTCTGCTGGCAGCTAGTTTATAAAGTCAAGGACACGATGTTTCTGTTTCTTTTGTGCTTCACTGGTTAGCTGAGTTGACCCAATGGGAAGGAATCTAGCCAGCTGATCTGAGTATTTTGGAGCTGCGAGAACACTAGGATTCCAACAGTATGTGGGCTTTGCCTCTAGGGCTCTCTCTGTCTCTTGCACAGGCCTGATCTGATCTCTGAGTATCTCATCTATGTGGTGGGAAACACATTCTTCTCTCTCAGCATCAACAGCCCTTGGGAGAAATCTGCTTGGAGAACAGGCAGGATAGATGGCTTTTTGCATAAAACAAACAAACAAAAGATGGCATCTAGCCCCCTCTATTGAGGAAGAATATTATATTTTATTTTTGTGCTACCACTTCCACTTAAAAAAAGGGCAAGGTGAAAGTAAAGTAAATGAAAGCAAAAACATGTATGTACACACATACATATATACATATATATGTAAGAGGACTCAATACAAAACCGAGGAAAGAAACTTTTAAAACCTAAGAATTGTCTTAACATCATATATGTCAAAATCAATAGTAACAACACTAAAAAGCCATGGTCGGTATGCCTACATTTGAAATCTATAGGAAAAAGCTTGAATTGCTGCTTGGCCAATTTAATCCTGAAAGCAGCGTTCAGAGAGAACTGAATGAATGAATCAGTCAGTCAGTCAAGGGCAGGTGACTCAGGATGGCAGAGGTAGACGGGATCCTGGGCAGCCCCCAGTGCAGAAGTGACCCATCAAAAGCAGTCAGCTTGCCTTGGCTCCTCCCCTGAGCAGTCAGAAACCCCTTCCTGTCATTTTCAAGCTGTCCTCAAACTCCCTGGAGCGTCCCCAGTAATTCAGTTAGAGGTGCACAGAAGCAAAAATAGAACAGTTCAGGTCCTGATTTCTTGGTTGCTTTTCTGTGGAACATTCTCTTGTGACCACATATTAAAAAGAAGCTGAAGCACTCATTGTAGGAACAGAGACAGCACGTTGACTCTGCTTCCACGAGCAGAGAGGTCCGCCTCGCAGCACTGATGACAGTGCACAATTAGCCATTGGCGTCCTCCCTCCTGCTGCCTGTCCTGGGCCACGATTCATCACTGTCTAGGTTTGTCACTGGTGCCAGCTGGCACACTTGCCATCTCTGCTGCCTTCTCCAGCCCCATTTAGGGAATGCATGGAGGGAGGCCATAATGTTGGTGTCACATGAGCAGATGGTGAGGCTGTCCTGGTAGAACGGTTGATGACACCAGTGTGAAAGGAGCAATTATGGCTGTGGGGAGAGAAGAAGGTGTAAGGGGCTCACATACCAGGGATTCTCCTCAGCCGTCGCTTCCCAAGAATGACAACCCCACACGTGAAAGTGCGTTATCTCCTGATTATGCCACAGAGATTCAGAAGGCAGAAGCCAGCAATATCTGGAAACTAGCCTCTCAGCGTTGAGAGCACTGCGTTTCTACCCAGGCCCTCTGCTGACTGGAGAAAAGTGAGTGTCCCTGAGTGACAGCTGGGGAGGTCACAATGCGGAGGGAAGAGGCTGAGATGACAAGCACGTTCTCCTTCGGTCAGTGAAGTCTGAAGCGATTGCGGACCATTAATTTATCTGATGTGACGCCAGCTGGGAGAGCAGGGGACGGACAATGGTGCTGATCCTGCGAGTGAATACGAGTGTGTGTGTGTCCAGGGGTAGGGGCAGGCACATGATGTGGGAATGAGAGGACTGGTACCTGGTCTGGAGGGTCAAGGGCATGTTTCGTACTGACGAGTCCTAGTGGTAGGTGACCAAGCTTCTCAGTGTGCCCATGACCAAGGGGTTTCCTGGGGCATGGGACTTTCAGTGTGAAAACAGAGATAGTCTTATACTAACTGGGATGCTGGGTCACTCTCCCTGAGACAGTGAATACTTCCCTCCCCAAAGGGCTTTCTTGTTCTGGTCTGGCCAAGAGCTATCAAGGCCAATGCCAATTAATCAGTTAACCAACAACTGTTTGTGAGAACCCCCTCTGTGTTCAGTCCCAGACTGTGTTATGAAGGTGGGAATTCTCAGACACACTCTCTGACCTTAAGCAATTTGTGATCCAATTGGGGATCACTCATCAACACAGGAAACAATGATCCATAGGAGGGTGTCCGCCAATCCCAAGTTTGGGTTCTTATGTGGTTGCATGTGTTTAGTGAACTGGCAGGGATGGGTGTTGACAGAGGAGAACAAGGGCAGAGGCTATTGTGTGAAGGAGCAGTGAGGGCAGGAGGATGGGGGGGGCATCATGGTGTCTGTTGAGGATATTGTTTTTGACTAAGCCCAAGGACCTATGTTCAATTCCATGTAGAGAAGGGATACAGGAAACTCAGAGCAGAAGGAATACTGCATCAGAGTTTAGATGATAAGATCTGGCCCAGTTGTGGCACAGAAGCAATGTGTTAGGACTCCAGGGGCTGGTACACTTGAAAGACCTGCATGCTTCTGAGCATCGAGAAAGAGCGTGCTAGGCACAAGGGTCGGTAGCTGCACATGGGGCTGGGGTGGAGCCCTCATGTGGCACTGATGGAAGAAGCTGGAGGTGAAACACTTGAGGAAACTGACAGTGAGCCCTTGTGAGACATCGCTGGGAAGCCTTAGAAATAAGGGTGACTCTCTAATGGGGGCTAGAAATTCTCCATAAACAACAGAGGCAAGAGTCAAGGAGAAGAGGAAGGAGTTGGAGGAGGAGGAGGAGATAGAGACAGGAAGGGTGATGACCTGCACTAGGTGTATGTCCTGAGAACTGTTTTAAGCACTTTACATAAATTAACTCTTCTGCTGCCCAAGTGCCCTGTGTGGTAGGTTTATTATTATTTCCATTTTACACTGAGGAGACAGGCACAGAGAGATTACAGGCACTGTCTCAGGTCACACAACTCACAGGGGTGAACCTAGGATGATGACTGTGATGAGGATGTATTTCTCCACACAAACTTAGGCAGCCTTGGGAGAATCAGGTTACAAATATGTCAGCACCGATACCAAGGCTAAACTATGAGCTACAGACGGGGGTACTTTATTCAAATGTCTCCTAGTATCAGTTTCCTCAGCTATATGAAAATTAATAATGACTATGTATTCTGATTTTGTTACAAAAAAGGTTCTATCAACTTCCACCAAATAAAGTAAGCAAGTATCAGTGAGCAGTTGGAACCGAAGAAGAAAGGAAGTAAGTTGTCTAATAGTCAACACAAGAAGGAAATGCTGCTCAGTTTCCCATTTCACAGTAACGAAAGCTAAAAACCAACTAGTGGTTAAAGTAGAATCTTTCTGATATAGTGACTGGACAGGAGTTCATCCCGGGTCCTCGTAAGGGACATGATAAACAGTGACGATGCTGAGTATGATGGTGCTGTTCTTTATACAGGATCTCATATCTACTCTTCACAGAGGCCGATGATGTCACATTAAAGCAAAACGCACATCGGATAGAACGGAGGAGGTGGGCATTATGATTTGGTCTAGGCTGAACTTGAGAGACAGCTCAATGAAAGGGTAAGAGTGGAGGTCAGACTGCCTGGGTTGGAAACCTGCTCTGCTGCTTACTAGGTGTGTGACTTGAAGAAATGGAGGCACAAGAATTTATTAGTAAGTGGGGCTAATAATGCTATAGCACCTGCCTCTTCAGGGCATCATGGGGATTAAATGAGGACTGTGCAGTAAGTATTTAGAGCACTATCTGACTCAAAAACAGTATTTTCTGAGAGAATGGATAGACTATGTATTCTTCAACACTCTTTTTTTTCCCCAACACTCCTTCTTAATTATAGTTTCTCTCAGGTTTTAAAAACTACTGGGTAGCAGTGAATTAGATATTACCTTTGAGTAAGTATCCTGCTAGTGAAATACAGACCTGTGTCTTTTTTTTTTTTTTTAACAGACTTCATTGTTTAATAATACTTAAATGTTATTATTAGAGTAGAAAGTGGAAGGAACTTTGATCAGGCTAATCTCTGTAGGACATATCTCAAATTTTCCACATTCCAGTTTCTTCTGTGAGAAAAGATTAAGTTACGTTTTAAGTTGTAATAAGAATTGAGGATTTATATATAAATATTGATGACAGTACTTTGACACATAGTAGGTGCTTAATAGCATCCCTGTTACTTATTAGTTTCCTTTAATGTTGTTATATCTTAATATGTCCCTTATTTATGGTGGCTTTCCAAACTGCAGGTCTCAATCCATTAGTGAAACAAATGTACACATGTACACAATTTGGGGATTCAACTAGAATTTTTTAGTGAAAAAGAACAGAACAGAATTGAACATATCAGAGAATTTTACACATAGTAAGGACAAGTGTTTTTATGTTAAACTTTTGTTCAGTATGTAACATTTAGGCAGATGGAGTATGTTTATCTTACTATGGATTGCAAAAAAGTCCTTCACTAAAACGTGATTTTATTAGATATCTGTCTCACAGTGTGCAAGTTCCTTATACTATAGTGACTAAGACACAAAGTTCATATCTCAAATCCACTGATTACTACTAAATGTTTTGGAACCAATTGCTTACCCTGTCTATGCCTTAGTTTCCTCACCTGTGAAATGGGTAACTCATTCCTCACAAGGGAAATTTCTCCTGAAAGCTGTATGAGAACTACATGATTTACTACATCAGAACCATGTAGCTGGTGCTCAGTAACTGCTAGCTGTTATTTTATTAAGACTTAAGTAGAATATAATTTTTTTTTCTGAATAAGCAAACACTATCACATGCAGTAAAGTACATAAGAGAAAAAAAGTCATTATAGTAGCCAGGACTGAATAATCAGCTAGTGTTTCCATCTACAAAAGAATGCTTTTTGATAAGCATCTTATTTCCACAGATATGAGTTTTCAAGGGTCATATCACTATTCTTAGTTTTATTATTTGCAAATGATACTAGCTCTCAAGATATGAAGGAATAAAAATATAAAGCAATTAGTCCTCCTTTGTCAATCCTCCTTTAATTATCTATTATATTTTTGTATTTTCCAAAAGACTTAAAAATTATTTTATTGTGGTAAGAACACTTAAAATAAGATCTACCCTCTTAACAAATGTGTGAGAGTACCACATGTTATTAACTACAGGCCTTACTCATCTTGTTTAACTAAAACTTCATGCCTGTTGGTTAGTGACTCTCCATTTCCCCCTCAGACCTGTGTCTCTCTTAATTAACAGGCAATTAAGCTGTGGTTAAGAATGCCATCCTCTTGTGAAAACTGAAAAGCTTCCAACAGACTAGTGCCTGCATGAGAATCCATCCACTCTTCTTTAAGGAGAACCAAAGGGGCACCCTGCAGACAAGGATATGCAGATAAAATGAGAAACTGTTCAGTTACTCAGTGAGTATTGACTGAGTGCCTACTACACGCAGACATTGGGGGTTTTCAGTTGTTAACAAAACTGAATAACAAATAACAAAACAGACATGATTTTTGGACTCACTTTTGGGGCTTTCAATGGGGGAGATAGATATTTTAAAAGCAAGTCCGAAGAAGTGATAATATGACTCTTACTGGCTGACCACATAACCAGCTATATAACTTGAAATGCATCCTCTTACAAGCTGCCCGGGGAGAATGATGAGTTGCCCTCATTTAAAGAAGAGAACACTTCACCAAGCTCACAGAACTAGCGAATGGTGGAGCCAGGATTTGAACTCTGGTGCCACTTAACCACTCTTTATCTTTACAACGTGTAATTAGCATAACGGGACGGATGATATTTGTAAAATGCTTAGCCTAATGCCTACTTAGCACTTAGTACGTGCTCAGTCCTTCTTTTCTCTGATTCTTTGATTTCTATGTGCTTGTCCTCTTCAGTGCTTTTTCACATGGCTCTGGGGAAAGAGTAGGGGTTGACTGAATACCCCCACCCCCATCATTCTCCTATCTTAGCATTTAAAAATCCTTCTTTCTCCTGCTTCTCGCCATTCTGCCTCCTTTAATTTTTCCCTTTCTTCTGCCTGGCCTGTAAATGGTACTGCTCTCCTAGGGTCTCTCTTTACCCCTCCTTTCATTTTCTTTCCATGCTGTCTCCTCGGGAGGTCTCATCTCTTTCTACAGCTTCCATTCCTACATTGATTGCATTGGCTCTTCCATGACTATTCTTGCCCCTGCACATGCTCTCGACCACCAACCGTGTGCTATACAGACTCTCCAAATATCACAAATCTGAAACGAAGTTCAGCCTTTCTCCTCCCCTCAACCTGCAACTTCTCTTGAGTTCCCAATCCTGGTATATCCAGCCAATGTCTCATCACCCAGGCTAGAAATCTCAGCGTCTTCTTGAACACTTCCTCCTCCCTCCGGCTTTCTTGTTCTTCCTCATCCCAGACCTGATGTCGGCTCCCAAGGCTTTCTTACTGTAGTACCTCTCCTATATATCTCCTTTTTCTTATGCCAACTGCCGTGTTCTGATTCAGGCTCCCTATTCTCTCGTCTACACTGTCAAAATCTTGTCCTCCCTGCTCATGCTGCCTTCGGGATCTCAACCCCTTTACAGAATTACTTATTCTGCTACTGAAAGTTATGCTCCTAAGGCAGGACTATGATTATGTCATTCTATTCCAAAATCTTCAGTGATTTCAGGTAAATCGAGCAATTTTCTCTGTATTTCACACACTGGGCTTTGTCCTACCAATGTTTTTGGTAAGGGAGAGAAGCCTCCATTTGAGTAGAGACCCACCCGGTGAACCCCATCAGGCATTGCTCCTCAGGCAGCAGAAAATACACAGGTCTACCTCTCAGCCTGGGCTGCCTACATCTTCCTCTTCGGCCACTCCTTAAAGAACAAATGCAGATACCACATCCTGGTCTTTTTTTTTTTTTTTTTGCATCTCCATACTCCAGCATCATGTAGGTTATTTATTGGTGAATAATATGGAGAAATGTTGAGTGTATGACAATATTTTCAGGAAGCTTCACAACTACAATAAGGAAGGGAATATTATTGGGTCTAGGTTAAGCTAAATTGGGTCACAAAATGTTCTCTTTGATCTTCTGCCATTAGGGATATATTTTTTAATGCAAAGACATGGATTAATACATATAAGGAATGTTAAATGTACAGTGGCAAGAAACTGGCAAGCAGAGCTAATATCAGAGAGCAGGGAAAAATTTCAGAATGATTCTGACATTTGACAACATTCCTTGAGGACAGAGGTAAAATCCTGCAGCAAGGTTTGCTGTGCAGCAATGGCAGGGCTTAGTACAGTGGAAGGCCTAGAACTCTGGCCTCAGAGGCTCACTGGCCTCGCCCTTCCGTGACCCTGCCATTCACCGGGGCTGCTGTTGCTTCAGACAGGAGACAGGGAAGGTCTCGCAGCTCAGTAGATGTTAAGTGTGTGAGAAAAATGAGAGTGATGAGATGAAGAGTCAAGAGAAGTCTTTGAAAGCAAGCCCTGGATGACTTTGATGTGCATTTTACTTACTAAAAAGTGAGAAAGAGAGGTGGATGGAAGCAATTCACAAATAAGCCCCGGGGTCTGTAGCTCTACAGTCCTACTACCTTCTCTGTTAAAACAAACTGAGGTTGATTTGGATGGTAATCTAGGTATGAGACACCATGAGAAATAGAATTAAATGAGACTTGGAGAAACTCTTTACAGATGGTAAAGCACCATACAATATATAAAGCTCCACATACTATTACACATATTAAACAAATGTGTGTAATAAGTGACTAAATTAAGAAAAACATACCAGGACAATATGAGAGAGAAACAGTCAAAAATAGCCTGAGGAGGTATAAATGTTTATATTCCTGGGATTTGCTTTAACTTATGAACACATTCAGGCCCACAGTCTAATTCTCCTTCATGTCAAAGGACAGTGACTTTAAGCCTATGAGAGACTGAATTAAAAAATCAATCCTCATTCTTTCTTTTCTTCATTTTATTGTAGTGGGCAGAATTCTAAGCTGGTCTCCAAGATTTCTGCCCCCTGGTGCTCATGAATGGTATAATCTTTCTCTTTGGCTGTGGACAAGACATGAATATAATGGGACATCATCATTCCCTTGATTATGTTACATTATAGGTCAAAGGCCTAGCAACTGTGATGATGTAATTAGGGTCCCTAATCTATTAACTTTGACAATAAAAAGGGAGATTATTCTGGGTGGGCCTCACCTAATCAGTTGAGATGTTTAAATAAAGTCAAGAGATTTGAAGCAGTAGAGATGCTCTCTGCTGGCCTTGAAGCAAACTACCATGTTGTGGAGAGGATCACATGGCCAAGAGTGGTGGGCTGACTCTGGGAGCTGAGGGTCCCCATCCTACAGCTGCAAGTAACTGAATTCTGTCACCCACTAGTAAGCTGGAAGAAGGCCCCTGAGCCTCAGACAGCATCACAGTCCCAGCTGACATTGATTTCTACCCCATAAAACACCTAGCAGAGGACCCTGCTAACTCACACACAGACTCCTGACCCGCTGAAACTGTGATAATAACATGTCTGTGTGGTTTTAAGTGGCTGTGTTTGTGGCACTTTGCTACATAGCACAGAGCACCGAAATACGGGGAGAAGCTCTGTGGTGATCTGTGGACAGGTCAGCCCCACAGAGGCTACTCCAGGGGACAGTAGAACTGCTGCTGTTAGGCTGTCGCTGAGTCTCCATTTGTAGCAGAACCTCCACTTGGCTTCCTCTGCTAAGGAAGTTCCCGAGCTTCCCAGCACTAAGGTTCTCCATTACTATTTTCCTCCTATGATCCCCCAAATTGAAAACTGTTGTTTACTTAACGAATTGTATTCATTTACACTGGAATAATTAATTTGATGTCTAACTTTAAATAGTTACTCTTAAGTTCAGTATAAATGCAGAGATTCTGACTGGCATGAGACAAACAGAGTAACCAAACCAACTTGTGATTTTTACCCCAAATCAAATAGACCAGATATTTTGGTTATTTCTTATGGGGTTAATGTAGATACACATATATTTGACTCCTACTCAGGCTTTCTGAAACACAGAAAATGGGAGTTGGCATCATTTGAGATGTTCATGCAGACCTTGATTGTCCTTCTCTGATAATTACACACTTAAACCTACACTCATGCTTCTATTGCAAGACAAACACTCTCAGGTTTGACTGTCCCAGTGCCTGACTTCTTTGTAGGAATAAGTACCACTGGGTAAGCTACAGGAATAGCAAGTGGGCTGTCTGAATGCCAGTCTTTAGACTCTGACACCAGAGGCATCACTTTCCTCTTGCGGAGGAAGGGGAGACGGGTGTAGAGGTGAGAACAGCCTTTCATGTGCTGTCCACTCCAGTCAAAAACACTGAAGAAAATCTTTGGAAACAGGATTGCCCAAGCATCCAGAACGGTTAGCCCTACTCAAAGGACTGAAGACTCATGTAGCAGATTTATGTGAATAAGCAGGTCCAAGGGAGGTTTGAGTGGGAATAGGAGAGGAAAATCTCATTCATCTGTGAGAAGGAGGCCTTCTCAATTTTTAAAGAGCCAGTTGAGGAAACTACACTTACACTATAATTTCAAAAGGAAATGTAATTTTCTTGCTATCTTTAAAATTTCCTTCATTAATAATTGAAAGAGGTTTTCAGTAAAAGAGATATGGGCTTAATCAGCAGGCACAGAGACCATGTGAGCAAAACCTGGTATCACAAGTGAGCACATGCGCCCGGGGCTGGAGTCATCATCCCTGCCGCCTTTGCTTCCTAACTGAGCGCTGACTTCCTTTGGGGAGACTGGCTGACTTTCTGCCTAAAGAAAGGCTTTCTCATTTATCCTAACAAATCATCCCAGGTCTTGTGCCTAGTCTGAAGGAAAAAGAGAACTTTGTTCTTACTTCCTTTGGCCTATCCACATGATACTAACATCTACATTAAAACCCTAATATATGATACTCCAAGTAAAGGTAACTTAATAATTTCAACAATCTAGTCCACTTAATCTAAGGACAATATGACAGAATGAGAGTTCAGCCCAACAGAAGTAACATGCCTAGTCATTCCAGGTCCTCCTGTAGTAGGATTACGGTTTATGGGACTTCACTGGTATTTTTGATCCTATGCTTTTCTTTATTTGAGGATGGGGTCATGTAATGTGTTTTCCATCATTAGGA
The DNA here is from genome assembly GCF_009834535.1 of Camelus ferus. Classification (NCBI taxonomy): domain Eukaryota; kingdom Metazoa; phylum Chordata; class Mammalia; order Artiodactyla; family Camelidae; genus Camelus; species Camelus ferus. The sequence continues at coordinate 48,351,144 of NC_045699.1, read as the reverse complement.
ATACTTTGGTATGGGACGCTCGGTGTAGATGTCATAAAGAACCCAGAAGTGGACGGACATTAAACATTAAAGCCCCTGAAATTGCCCTGGAAGTTGGCCAGCCCTGATTTCCTGTGTTTCCCTCTACCAAGCTGGGAGGCCCTAAGGGAAAGCATCCTTCAAATCTGTAACCCCCACTTAGCACAGGTATCTAATAGGCATTAAAAGACAGCAGTTGTGTGAATGGATGAGATTCTCTATTTTGTTTCCCTCATAGTAACTCTGCCATCTGTTCAAAGAATATCTGACCTGAAACATTTTGGGATGCCTTGTTAGTATATTGGTTAAAACCAAAGTTTTTAATATAAACCAGCATGTTCTGAACAGTGTTCTCTGGTATGAAGGATGTTAATAGGTGCTTTGGAGGGATGGAGATCTGTGGTCCAACAAAGTTATTATAGTTTTCCTCTTAAAAATATATATTTTCATGGAATTAGTGTTTCATGGTTTTAAAAGGACACTAGAGATAGAGATATAATAGACTGCTATTTAAATATTAGATTCACACTGTTATCGCAAATTAAAAAATTGAGAGTTCCTGTTATTTAGAGCAAGAATCCTTTTCTCATCATAAGCTTTTAAATTATAGACTTAGGAAAAAAAAAGGCACTTGAAAAATGATTTTATGACTCTAAATTAGAATGGACACATAAAACTAACTGAATTTTCTGTATGCCACATACAACAAACATTAAATATTCCAACTGAAAAATAAAATTAAGGAATCAAGGTAGAGCTTCCTATGTTTGCTTTCAAATAATTTTAAACAGAAGTACTTAAGATACCATTTTAATTTTCCTACCAGAAAGGAACACGACTCTTCTTTCTCTGTAGGCATTGCTAAGTTACTTGGGAATTAGGCAAAGAAGAAAAGGAAGAACTTTCTTTTAAATCAACCAATTTTTTTTTAATTAAAATAGGTAAATCTCAACATTGCAAAAGATTTAGATGATCTCATTTTTCTTTAAAAATTACTGATAGGGATTTTCCTTATTTCCCTTCAAAACACCAAGTAAGTTGCCTCTAGGACAATGCTTTCCCCAAACACACTAGGAAAATCCTGCATAAATGAACACAGACCTGAACCTCACTTAAACTCCCAGTGAATGTCAGATCACAGATGCTCAGGCCCACACCTGCTTCACTCTGGCTGCATTTAAACAAAGCCAATTATCCTGGTGAAAGAAGTCAGGTGAGCATCGAGGGTGAGCTGGCTCACTAGGTGTTTCCCATTGTGGGAATGATGTTTCGCAGTGAGGGAAATGTTCTATATCTGCAATCTCAATATGGTAGCCGCGAGTGGTGGGTGGCTATCAAACCTTTAAAATGTGGCTACTGCAACTGAAGAATGGAATTTTAAATTTCATCTTAATCTCTATAAATAGCCACACACGGCTGGAGGCTACATATTGGACAATGCATGACGGCTTTGCATTGGCAGGGTGATACCACGAGCCAAACATAAATTTGAACTTTTAAATTTTTTTGGTTTTGTTGAGAAATAATAGACATGCATCACTATATAAGTTTAAGGTGCACATTGTGATGGTTTGATTTACACATATTGTGAAATTACTATGATAGGTTCAGCTAACGTCTATCTTCTCATATAGATACATTAAAAAGAGAGGAGAAAAAAAGGAAAAAAATTTCTCCTTGTGATGAGGACTCTTAGACTTTATTCTCTTACCAACTTTCCTATATATCATAAAGCAGTATTAGCTATAGTCATCAGGTGGCCCATTACTTATTTTTAACTGGAACTTTGCACCTTTTGATCACCTTCCTCCAATTCCGAAACCCTCCACCTTCCATCTCTGGTAGCCACAAGTCTGATCTCTTTCTCTGAGTTTGTGAACCTCTTTAAAAATAAAACATAATACATAATGGTATACATTGAAAAATACATCACTGTAATTAACATGTGGAGTGTATTCTTCTAGACATTATTTTCTCCACAGGCACATGAACATACACAGTCACAGGTAGACTTTAACACATGTAGAGTCACGCTGTGCATGCTGTTCCATAGCTTGTATTTCTCTTAACATATCTTGACCGTCTTTCTATGTTAGTGCCTAGGATCTTTACAGTTATGTGAGCCCATATGTTCTGACTGACACAGGTATTCAGGAACCAGGTTCACCTTTAGGGTTAGCACTGTGGGTGTATCTCAGAATAAAAGAAGAGAGCTCTGTGTGATAGCCTGAGGAAACTGACATATACTTAAAAGTAACTAACTGAAGGGTTTTGAACAGAAAACTCACACTATTAAACCTGTCATTGAAGAGGGTGACATTGACAGGAATCTGTATTAGATGAGAGCAGAGACCCTTGGCAGAGAACTTAGAGTTGGTATAAAGGTTTGTTTACAGGTCAGTTACCAGGTACTCAGAATGCCAGTAATACCGCAGTACTATTATTGCATTTCCAGAGCAAGCTCACAAAATCCAATTTAGCTCTCCCCTCACAGGTAGAATAGGAGTAAAATATTGTCCATTGTAAGTTCAGTTTTCAACTACTATTGTGAAGAGATAAAGGAATTCATTCATTAAACTTTTATTGATAAGCTATTATATGACCAACATCAGGGAAACAGCAAAATAAAAGTTTCTGCCCACATGTGGGAGGCAGTAAAAAGAGCAGACTTGGGGGCTGAGGAAAACAAGAATTTCGTGAACACATAAATTTTGAGATGCCCATTAGATATCCAGAAGAATTGTCAAGGAGGCTGTCAGATACGTGGGTTGGAGATACAATTTGGGAGTGATCATAGTACAGGATCTCTTAGTGAGTGAGCAAAAGATACTGAACAAGGACAAGACTAGGGCTGGAGAGAATGTAACAGTGAGTCAAGAATAGTCTCCAAAGAATAAGGGGAGGCGGTCCAGGACCTCGTATAAAGGCACCAAGCAGGCGGAATGAATGGTACTGACTGATGCCATGAGTTTCTAAGCTGAGTGACTTTTAAGGAAAGAAGGACAGTAATCTGGAAGAGGCAGTGAGGAGCATGAACAACAGCTATCCATCTCCAAGTCCAGCAGCACAAGGGGAGTGGGAAATAAAACCTGGCCACTCGGGAGGGCTGCCAGGAAGCGATATAATTAAGGCCAAGTTCAGAGTAAGAAGAAGAAGGAACTGTTCAGAGAAGGTTAAGAAGATAAGGGACTTTACTGACGACATACCTATGAGTTTTGGAGTTTGTATGGCAGCAATGTAGGGCTTGAGGAAGGTGGGCAATGGAGTCAATTAGAGATGCAGGGAGATGCCGGGCATGAGAGACCACGGGGTGAGAGATGATGTGGAGTCCTTGTCTTCTAATTGTGGTTGAAGTAGACGGGGACAAAGTGCAGGACAGAATTAGCCCCAGTGTCTCTGAGGCAGATTAGTGGGGCTTTACTGAGAAGGGAGGAAGAGACAGAGAGCTCCTCTGTGTTGTGCTGTGAGTTTAAAAAAAATAAGCCTTTGGGTGCTAATCAGGAATGCGACCATTTAAAAACTGTTTTTATGGTGAAATATGTTTTCCTGCGTTGTGGCAGTTAGCGTATCTTTAGGCATCTCGAGGCATAGTGGATTCTACCTTTATCTCAACAAGCATGTGTTGAAAATCTATGATGGTACCAGGCATGGAAAAGGTCGGAAAGGAAAGCAGTCATCTCCAGGAAGCACCAGGCCTAAATGCCGCTGTGCCTGGGGTCTAGCGGGTGATAAGAGACATGGCAGTTTCAAAACCTTTTCTTGGCCTTTAGGATTTCAGGAGGTGCATCTCCTCCGTCCCTAGAGCAGAAGGGCCAGTACTCTCATGTTAGAGACTATGGCAGCAGAAACGCCTGGACCAATTTATAACAAGCACCCAATAAGTGATCAGAGAATGGCACAGATACAGGGCCAACATCTTCATTGTTCAAAATGTAGAGGACCTTAAACCCATCACCCACACCCAACCAGGCTTCCTTCCCCCTACCCCTTTTTTTTAAACAAAGAAGAAAATCCAAGTAAAAATGGTAGTTTGAAGTCAACAGAACTAGAAATGACAAAAGCATGCCAAATGTGCCGTAATCATGACCGACAGCACCGGTAAGTCTTGAGACTCTTCCCGTGGAAACCAGCTGGGTCTTCAAATAATTTCCCACAAGGCACTCCAGGTAGTCATTTACCACCTGATGAGAATTACGCCACCTGTGATGACACAGGGGATGCCACCTTTTCACGTACATGAAGTGGGTCCTGAAATAGGGTAGAATACCACCAGGTTTTCAGTCCATGCTTGGATGATTCCTGCGCTCCTTCAAAACACCCACCTTCCTGAGACAAGAAAATTCTGATTCTAAACTATCCCCTCCAGAGGAAAGGCCCAAGAGGCAATCTAGCATGGGGTGTTGCCAGACAACTGCTCATCAATGGCTCACTTTAATTTTGGAGGAAGTTGGTCGCTTCAGTAAAGATGGCTGCCTCTTGCCCCGGGTAAGACCCCAATTCTATCAGCCGACAGTGTTGCTGGATCTTAGAGTTTGGCATGGAAGCTGATGCAGTCGTGGCGATTCAACTAAATTTAGAGCATGGAGGAAAGATTTTTTTTTCACCTCTAATCTTAAGTTGTCCCCAAATATAATTTCATTAGGAAGATGCTATTAGACCACTTTTCAGTTTGAGTCTTAGCCTGGGAGAGGCTTTCTTCACCTTGTCTTTGGAAGAAATGTCCAGCTGTGTGGTCAACCACATAAGCTCAATTAAACAATTCACTTCAACAATTTCATTTAGAGAAGCAGGTGCTGAACAGATACAGCATTTTTATTCTTATGTTCTCTCTAAATTGAACTAAGATAAGAACAGGCATTAAGCTGCTTAGGGATTTGAATTAGAGGAACAATTATTTTAATACACATGATAGGAGAAAGGCTTTCAGAGCTCATAATCTCCTGATTCTTATGAAAAACTGTCACTCTCTGGATATCCATGCTTGACTGGAGGTTCTGCAAAGTCATCTAAGCCTCCTTTTCTCACTTTTATCCTCTTGGGTTGATTTTTGTTCCTTTTTGAAAACCATTGTTCCATTTAAAAACTTTCTGAACACAATGCATAATCTGTATCATTTAGCACTCTGAGTACTCTGCCATTTATATTAAGGTGCATACGACGGAGCATGCCTTGTCAATGGAAATTTATTCAATGAGATGTGAAATTACTTTAGAAGACACATTTAGAGCATTTAATTTGAGCCAGGCATATTGAGCTGCAAAGGTTCAGGAAGTTAGCTGTATTCTTAAGCAGTTAATAATTGTTCATCACAAGGCATCTTTTCATTCTTGACCGCTGCCTCCACCTTTGGACCTCACGAAACAGCCACTAGAGGATAGGGAATCCAGTGCATGAAAGATAATTTCAATGGTGTCTTCACATTTTCATGACATCTTTGGCATCAGAACTGCTATAATAGAGTGTGCAGTCAGGGTGCTGGTTTGAGTCCCACCAACTGACACCTTACACCTCACATCATCAGCCTCTTACAGTCTCCAAAAGTCACTTCTGAAAACTTACTATTTCTGTATGACTTAACCAGGCTTAGCCTAATCCCTTCCTGGGCACAGACTCTCTGATAAGGAGGATAGGAGCTCTATTCTCTGGGAATCAGGAAAAATATTTTTAGCTGGATATTGAAGAGGAGGTTACAGTCACTCAAAGACTGAGAGATGTGGGAGACAGAATAGCAACAATCATGCACCTTTAATTCCTAAAGATATTCCAATGAGTACTCTGGATCTAAAAGACACATCCTTCCACCTGGGAGCCCATGAAAAATCAGTGCGGCTGACTAAGAGGTCCCCTGGGATTGTGAACATAGACCAGCTATGGTGTTCCCCGACTGGTACGTGGCAGGTGTTCCCTGAGTGCTTGTTCAGTGAATGGATGGACACCAGAGTAGAATGATCCATACACTGGCCAGATGGGTCCTGATCCACAGACACCACACCAACAGCCCACGTTCTCTCCAGAGCCTCATGACAACTATTAACAACAAGGAATCCTCTGTAAATTGCCACAGAGTAAATCTAAACCCCGTTAGAAACTGAAAACACTTTCCCTTATAAATCTCTCTTTAGATCCCCTTCCTCTCCCTTTGATGGCTGTAAAAATCCTCTTCCCAGACGCTGCAGTGAAGGACAGGTTGACATAGCACCCAGCCAGGTCACCTAGGAGCCTGGGAGGGGAGGAACGAGAGGGAGTTGGAGTTGCCTGTGTGTTGCTTCTTTGCGTTCTCGCTCTCTTGTTGGAGAATCTTCTCTGGAGGCTGATTTCTGAATCCAGTTGTCTGAAGGCTGGGCTCCTGATGACATGTCAATGGGGCCTCCCTCCTCTAGGGAGCTGCTGCCTGTGGCCCCGGGGAAGAGCCCTGACGCAACTGGAGCAAAGGCTGCTTGGGGGGGGGGGGCACCTGTCAGCATGGCTACTGTGGTAAATGAATGGCATGAAAGGCCCCGATTCCCCTCCTCTCCCTGTGCCCACACTCTTTCCCGTGTTGTTCCTCTTACTGAAGAGCAGTGACTGACTTTGGCCAACAGGATGTGGGCACATGTGACTATAAGCAGAGGTGTGAAAGCACTTGGGTGTCCCCATTATTCCTGCACCCCTGCCTTTTCCAGGAGAACATGCCTGGGTGAGCCTGCTGCAGGGCTGCATAAAATACATGGTGGAAAGCCAGGTCGCCCCTGGTGACAAATGACTAGCACCCAGATGTGTGAGCCCCCAACAGTAGCTGGTCAACTCTCAGACCTATACGTGAGCCCAGCCAAGACCAGAACCGCCCAGGACAGCCTAAGCAGTCTACCCACAGCCTCACAAGCTAGATAACACCCATCGTTACACACCACCTACATTTTGGAGTAGTTTTTAATGCATCATTATTGTGCCCATAGACACCGGACACAGCCACTTTCTTTTGCTGTAGGGGTAGGACAGTTCAGTGCCAAAGGAACCAGACTCTGGAAGTCAAGAGCTCGGGTTTAATTCCTGTCTCTGCCTGTTGCTGACCCTGGAGTCACTTAATCTATACCTGTTTATTCATCTATAAAATGCAGACAATAGTATTTACCAAACAGGGGCTGATGTGAAGATTAAATGAACTAATTATGTATGAAGAGCTTAGAACAGGCTCTGGCACCGTCAGCACTATGAACATGCTATTGTCATTTGCTATTACGCTGGTTTGCCTTGGTGAAAAGAGAATCAAGTAGTTTGACCCTTTAATGGCCACCGCCTGCTCCTGTCTTAATTAAGGAATGTCAGTGGGGTTTTTCCAAAGACTTTTTTTTTGCTTCACATGACGCTGCTATTTTTCTGGATGGGCAAGAGGTTTTATAATCTGGCCTGTTCCTTTTCTGTTCTTCTGAGTCAATCTACCACATCTGCAGATATTTATTGAGATTTTTGTCACTTGGAATGTCATTTTTCCTCTAGAGTTCAGTGTTTATACAAACTGTTTTCATATTGTTTTGCAAATTTTTATTGGGATATGGGAGGGGTGATTAGGAGGCTTGTGGACAAGGAGCTATCTGATCCAGAGGTAAGATAGTACAGTTTCAAATAATTGAATATAACCTTATTTATTTAGTCTTTCCTTGTTTGAATTTTTCACTTATTTAAAATAACTTGGCAGGTTAATATGCTTTGCCCCTTTCCTCATATTTCCAGCCTCTGTCAACATGTATAAATTGAAAGCTAACTGGGGAAGCTCTAGTTTGGTTTACATACTGTGTTATTTCTCTGGATCATGGAATTAGAGACTATTGGAATTGGAAGGCACTTTGCAGATTATCTAATCTCTTTACCAGTAAGGAAACTGAGGCTCAGACAAGCTAAGTAAGTTGTTTGAGATACCAGAATGACTTAGTAAAAGACCTTGGATAAGAATATAGGGCTCTCTCAAGTCCAGTGGGTTCTTCTTTTTTAATTGTTCAGTATTTGATATGTGTAAAAGAATACAGTGTAAATTAGACACATAAGTACCTGAACACATCGCCTGAAGCCATAGACGCTTCCTGTGGACAGTTCACCCTTGAACAACATGGGTTTGAACTATGTGATCCAATTACATCCAAATTCTTAAAAATACACGATCAGATGCAGACCTCCAGGTACAGAGGAACTGTGGATACGGAGGGCCTACTCTAAGTTATACACGGATTTTTGACTGGGAGGAGAGTTGGTACTCCTAACCCCCTGCACTGTTCAAGGGTCAACTGCATGTGCTGTAATCTCAGGCTAAGGATCCTACTGCAGCTCCAACCTAATGCATCCTCCAAAGAGGTCACCGTTTTCCTGAATTTTTAATTTTTCATTTCCTTGCACATTTATATGTGAACCTTTATGTATCCATGTATATGTGTATGTACATATACACACACAGCCTATGTATGTCTTTTTTGCATATTCTGTTTTTTAGTTGTATTTTAGTTAATGTAATTTTTAATAAATTCTAGATGCTAATCTTTTATCAGTTATATAGGTAGCCAATAGACATTCTCAAGTATGACTTATCTTTTTGCTTTATGGCATCTTTTGATGAATATGACTTCTTGGTTTTAGTAATTTCTTTAGTAAGGTTTTCACCACATCAAAGGTATGTTTGATTATATGTCAACACAGAAAAGAGATTATCTCCAAATATAGGAATTTGATATGCACAAGTAATTATCCTAGTCAATCATATATCCAAAATAATCTAAAGCAGTTACTTCATCAGCTATAATCTCTTGATGGTGATTAATTCAAGCCACATTAGTGGCTAAGAAATATAATTCTGTGCACTCATTATGTCACATTTTTCATTTTCCATTTGCCCCACAATTCAGATATAATGTTTATCAAATTTGCAGCTAATTTTGATGTTCTTATAAAATAAGGCATTGGATTATTCACAGGTAACCTATCAGATCAGTATGCTGTAATCCATGTAAAACCATTCAATCAAACATAAATTGCCTGATGTGGAAGTAGGAAAAATCTACCCTGTGACTTAGGAGCTCAGTGTATCTAATAAAGGAAAGGCTGAGTTTGGTCAGAACGAACTCATGGAAAAAGAATTAAAAAGATCTTGCAATTAAGCAGACTTGGGTCTAAGACATGAGAACCTAAACAAGAAATTGTTCTGGATCATTAAAATGTTCACAAATGAAGTTCCAGTGAGAAAGAGGAGGAGGAAGGAGAATCTTTGGGCTGTATGGGGATCCCTACAATGAGGCCACACTTGGCAACTGGATGTATGAAAGGTAAAAGGAAAGAGCTAACCGAGACCAACGTAAGACAGTGGATCTCTGCTATAGGGTGTTCAGATGTCTAAAATCCAAAGTAAATGGTGGTAAACAAAATGCTACAATTAAATTTGATGTAACAAGACAGAATGATAACATAATATTGATGATACTGAGAAAGTAGAATTATTTAATATTTTTCTATCTTCCCTATCTAGAGAAAAGATTTTTAGATTTAAAAAGGGAGAATGGTGCAGGTCTCATATATAGTGAGTGATCAAAGAGAATAAAGTTGTTTTAAATCAGTTTAAATATGTGTTATGACAGAAATCACACCCAGGCCACTGAGAAACTTCCAATTGAGTTTTAAGAAATTACTGAGAATAAAAGAGAAGCAGGAAGGTTAGATATTGGCAAACCATGATTTCCAAATTTCAAGAAGTGAAATATACAGACTTAAAAGCATTACTAACGATGATGATTGAATTTTGCACTTATCCTGGGCATGACTGTAGAATGGATGTTATAGGGCAACTTTCTTTGCACTTAGAAGAGGAAACATTGATTGCTGAGTCAGGATGGGTTCACTAAGCACGAATCACGTCATCCTGGCTGATCTTATTTCATCCTTTAATGCAGTTACTAGATTGGCATAGGAGGGAAACGAGCTCTTTGTGGTCTGCCTAGGCTATATCCAGGAATCTGGCAGAAGTTGACCTTGAGAAACCTGGTGGGCAAGGTAGAAATGTAAACTGGATGATAGGTGTGGTATACTGAATATTGGATGAACTCAAAATGAGTTTATTAATGAATCTGTAGTAATATTAACGGAAAAATCTAGGTGTGTGCTTTTCTCAGTCTTACATCAATGAGTTAGAAGTCAGCCTCTCCACCTTCACTGCTTCTGAGCACATCTTAAACATTTAAAACAAAACAGAACAGAAAACAAAACTCTCCCTTGATTTTATAAGTGCCTTCAGCTACCACCCAATCTTTTTGCTTTTCTACACTGCAAAGCTCCTCAGGGGTTAACTTCATTTGCTCTCTCCACTCTTTTCAAATTGGTCTCATTTAAGTCCTCAATGACCTCCTAATTGAAAAACTCATTAAGCACTTTTCAATCCTAGGCTTTTTTTTTTTTTTTTTTTGATTGATGCCTCTGCGGCATTTGACACTCCCCATCACTTTTTTTTTTCATTCTTGAATTTCTCTCTTCCCTTGGCTTCCTTTCTTTGTGGCTATTTTCCTGGTTTCAGAATTCCGTCTCAAGTCTCTTTTGTCACCTCTCTTCAAGTGCACACCTCGTTCTACCACTGGCTCTGTGCTCTCTCCTCACTGTTTGTTGCTGGGGATCTCATGTACTACCAGGGTTTCAACTGCCTCTTATATGCTGAGATACGTATTTCCTGCATAACCTCCTTTCTTGGGAGTCTAGACTTGACTTTCTCCTCAACTTCTCTCATGGCTTCAATTACCACCTATACTTGGATTATTCACAGACCCCTCTCTGGAACTCCAAACCCTTACTTCTAAATCCATACTCAAATCTGCCTCTAGATGTTTCTTAGGCATTTTATACTCAAGATATTCAGTCTGAATTGTAACTGTCCTCCCTCCACCTCCTGAAACCTCTTCTTGCAGGGTTTCCTTTTCTGAAAATCACACCACCCCGCCATACAAGCCAGAAAATGAGGAGTTGTACCTGATTCTTCCTTTTTCCTCCTCCACTTTCACGCGGACTCCAAGTCTGATCAGTTCTATTTCCTTAGTATCACTGCCTGTAGAGCACTTTTTTCTGATACTCAAGCCCTGATTTCCTTTTCTAAAGGGTAATAACCCCAACTCCTTAGCCTTCCACCCAAGATCTTGATGAGCTGAGTCCTCTCCCTACCTTTCTGATCCCATCTCGTAGGATCTCATACTTCCCTGCAAGTATCCAATAGACTCACCGTACATTTCTACTAGAAGTGAGCTTACCTACATCTGTCTGGCGTTTGTTATACCTCTGTGCCTATTCATGTGCTTTTCCTTTTGCTTCCATCATTCTTTCTTCCATTTCTTTGACTGATGAAATTCTTTAAGGCATAATCCCTAGTTTTCTCCAGGCAGCATCTGAAACTTTCTGCTCTGTAGTCCCGCAGAGCCTCGTTCTCCTGCTATAGTGCATGACACTGAGCAGTCATTACTTGTTTTGCATGACAGTCTTCACCACTAAACACTCCTCAAGGAAGTGACTAAGTTCTCCTTCTCTTTGTGGCCCAGCACTTGGCATAGTTCCTGGTACCCAGCGAACACCTAATTCATGTTTATGGAATAGATGAACTCAATGTGCAGGAATACTACAGTGTCACTTCCACAAATTTGGCTCTATAAACAGTTCTAGAACTTAGAGTGATAGCTCTGCTCTTCTCTGGGCTAGTCAGGGCATATTTAGACTATTTTGCTCGGATGTCAGGAAGCACTTATGTCGAGGCAGCTATAAAATAAAAAATATTAAAGAGCAATAAGGAGTCTAAGACTATGTCAAAGAGGCAAAGATTGAAGAAATGGGAAACATTTGTGTGAGGCACCATGAAAAGAAAATTGATAGTACCTATGGCAATAGTAAGTGACTGAGAGCGAGCCATGTTGTTTTTTTTTTTTAATAAATTGCAGTATAATTGACATAGAACATTATATTAGTTTTAGGAGTACAACATAATGAATACACTGAAATAATCACAGTAAGTCTACTTACCCGCTGTCGCTATACGCAATTACAAGATTTTTTTTCTTGTGATAAGGACTTAAGACTTACTCTCTTAGCAACTTTCAAATATGCACGCAATGCAGTGTTAATTAACAGTCACCATGTTGTACAATCCATCCCCGGGACTTAGTTATTTTACAGCTGAAAGTTTGTACTCATGGACCCCCTTCTCCCATTTTGCCCATTTCCACGCCCTCAGAGCCACTCCTTTTCTAACAAAACAAATCTACGGCAGATTAAACATGATGACAGATTCTTCACTGCTTTTCTCACTAAGAAGTGGCATAGAATTCTCCTGCCCTTGAAGGTGGTTTGCTTGACCTGTAGAATGAGTTTGGAGTGGAAGCATCTCAGAAAGCCCAAGGCACATAAAGAGGCCACACGGAGTTGCTTGCCAGCAGAACTCCTGGCTGACAGCTGGCTTCAGTTGCCATCGATGAGTGAGCCATGTTGAACACCCAACCCAAAGGAGCCTGCAGGGAACTGCAGACTCTACCCACACCTAACTGCAACCACGTGAGAAACTTAAGCAAGACCCTTTTCAAATTTGAACACCAAATTAAAAAATTTAACCATTAAATTTGGAGTTTCAAACCATTAAAATAGCGTGGCTGTTACACAGCAACACAGACCTGAGTCAACAACTTCACATGTTGACTGACTTAAGAGGGATTTGCTAACAATAAACCACTGTGGCAACAATGGAGATGGGTCACTCATTCCTCTCTCTCCCTTCAAGAAAGGACCTGCTGCCCAGCCTCAGGTGATGTGGTTAGCTGGCAGCCTCCGGCTGTGAGCACCTTCAGGGTCTACCTCATATTCTGAGCAGCAGGCTTGCTCTTTTCAGGGCCGGCCTCAGCCAATGACTGCGCAAAGAAGTTGTAGCCAGGGCCATGTTCTTGGAGTGTTCCCAGTCAGTAGCCAAATAAGATGCAGTATAAAGGCCTAGCTATTTCTGTCCACCAGGGGGCCTTCTTAAACGAGCAGCCTTTGCTCTCCAGCCCCACACTGGGCTGGCAGAGACCCTCTCTGGTCTGCACCATGGGGCCGAGGCCTCCTGACCAGTACTGTGCCCATCTCTTTTGACTGGTGTTCCTCCCCCGTGGACCTTTTGCAGGCCTCGTCCATCTCAGTGTCTGCTTCCTAGAGAATACAACATACACAACCTATCTTGCGTTACCTTAGTAAATTTGTAAGAGCAAAGAGCAGCTCTGTAGGAGTGAGTGGCAGAACAAGCCCAGCAACACACATGTGGCTGTTGGTCCCTGGATTAAGGTCATTGTTTTATAATTAAGGTAAAACATAGCAATGCCCTTGATTACTGGCAACCTAGACAGCAAAATGAAGACTGCAACTAGGAGGGGATGAGTGAGTTACACACAGAGCACCGGGAATCTTGATTACGCATCTGCCTGAAGGGGACTGGAAATGATAAACATCTTACAAAGATCCAGTTGGTCTTGTGAGACATCTGCTGCTTAAAAAAATCTCAGTCCAGGTTCACTCATTTCTCAACCTTGTTGGAAGCCCTCGTCTGACACTGCTTGCTTAAGAATACGTGGATGGAGCAGGGGAGGTCTAACAATTTCCAGGCATTTATGAAGGTAGCCTTGAGATGGGATCTTCCCGGAAACATTCCAATCACACTACCGTAGAAGCTGACTTTGCCTCCTGCTTCCTTTACTAAGTTCAAAGACGACAATTTTTAAAGTGCATTGTGGTAACCATGAGGGGGTTATGTGTGTGAGAGAGAGAAAGTAACAATTAGTATATGATATGAAAATAGGAATTTTACACCCTACTGCTATTCTGTCCTCAATCTTTGACCCTTTGATTTCACACATATAGAAATATTTCTCTCTCCTCTAACAGTTGACGTTACTCTTTCTGGGAAAGGGAAGAATATCAGAAGAAGGGCATGGTCTTTCTGTTCAAATATTGGAGAACTGAGAAGAATCAGTTGTTCTCGCAAGCAAAGGGTAGAAACTGCCCAGTATTTGGGCGCTGAAGAGAAAAAATTTCTGCATGAACTTTCTGCCAGAATTGTTCCAAGATGCAATGGGTGGTTTTGATAGGTGGTATGTTCTGTCACTAGGGAAAACCAAGCAATGACTTGATGGAGATTGACATTAGAAGGGATTCCAATAAATCTGGAGCACTAGGTATTAAAGTTCCTTATGCCTGAATTCTATAAATACTGAAGAAACAGGAGGACACATGTGAAGGTATTTGGAGGGACCTTCCCCATTAAATATAAACACAGTGTAAGAGGAATTACATTGCCATAATCAAATGTTAATTCTGGTCCTCGTTCTGTCAGGTATAAAGCTCTGCTGATACCTTTAAAATTGTTTTTCTACTAAAGCCAGTCAAGCATGAAATAACTTCTAGCTGCTTTCGTAAAGACTATTAGGGGAAATTACACTAATGAGAGGCTAATAAAGCAGATGGAGATGACCCTAGAAGCATGCTTCCTTTTCTGACAAGCCCAGTAATGCTATGTCTGAGCTAAGTGACAGCTTTCTGTTCTCATTTTCTAAAGGGAGTGTTTGGGAAACTTATCAGTAGGGGGCATTGGTGTTCTATCAGCAGGAGAACTTGACTCAGAATAAGTGCTCTTGGTAATTCTGCGTATTTAAAAATGATCACAAATCAAAGCATATAGGGAACTATTTTTCTGAGAAAAATCCGCATAGATATGTCATCTGTTCGAAATGAAACTTAATGAAATAAAAGCACAGCATGTACATATTTGGCTTTTCCAAGATAAATGAGAGATGCCAGAGGCCTTAAATTTTTTTTGAGCAAGAGAGGGGAAAAAACATTGCAGCAGCTGCAGATTCAGCATTTCCAAGTCCTAGGAATTGGGAAGACGGCTGAATTGGCAACATGGTGAGCTAGCACCACTAATGCTTACAGCTCTCATTTAGCTGTAATGAGAGTGAAATTAAACAGTTCTTTCTGTGTTAAAACTTCTCTAATACAACAAACACTCGTCTGTTTTTCTCTCTCCCCTTTAGTGGGTGCAGGCAAAGGCACACAACATGAAAGGAACTGGGGGTAAAGGAAAAAACTGAGGTTTGGAATCCACCACTCTGACACATAGACAAGCCCCGCAATTTGTCATGGATAGAGAGATTATTAAACCCCAATAAAATAAATGCAAATTTCCCACATCTACCATGACATAAATACTAGATGGCAGATATAATTACTTAAGCATTAATACACTTCATAGACAATTTTGATATCCCAGCTTTGGCCCCTCTATCCTCAAAGATACTTTGAGCTTTCTATCTTAGAAGTTGGAACCTGGGACTGAAAATTTGAGATCTTAAGAACCACATAAAGGAAGGATACATCAAAACACACATATACACGCTGATAGCTTTTTGATTCAGTTCTTTTCGAAGCATGAGAAGGCTGCCTAATTCCCACTCACCCTTAATGTGCGTCCAGATTTTTAAACTTCGTTCAGCGCCTTCTAGGTGTATGGCAGACACAGGCTAAGGATTCCTCTACCAAACTTGCCTTGACCTCGGGGGCCATACTTGGAAGTTCTGGAACATGCATTTCTAGTGGGGTTTATTTTGCCCAATTTAATAATCCTTATAGTATTTCTTCCTGCTGCTGCCTACAGGAACAGGAAGGAAAACAGCACTACTCTAAAACAGAGTGGGGTTTTGGCTTTGCTTTGTTTTAAATCACCAGCCTTCGTGTTTGGTGGTAAACAGCACCCATTTTTGCCCACCACATGTTTTGAACTGAGAGAGAGAGAGAGAAGGTGTCAGGGAGATCGAGAGTCCCTTGTTACTTCTAAAGGCTGTGGCTTAGCTGGATCTCCTAATACTGAACCACAGAATTATGTGAATTTACCTACTGAGGCATAGATAGCTAGGAAACCACAGTCCTTCCCCACATAGAAGGAATAGACTAGAACATGCTTCCTGTGGTAGCTGGTTCTCCGGGGGAAAGAAGGAGGAAGAGGCTGAGCTTTGCATGCCCGGGTCTTTTTCCAAACTCCCCAGTGGTGAAACTTCCACCCCAGGGGAGGAACAGCTGAAGGGGTGAAGAAGGGCATGACTATACACCCTTACAGATCTCTCTGCACACAAAAGGAAACACCAGGAGTTGGAAATGCGCTTCTGAGAGCATAAATCATCTCGGTTCTTGTTCGGCAGGATGAATTGGATTTTACAGTAATGAAATATAAGTCACAGAACTCGGCATCTGTATCCTAAATCTTTAAACAGACTACATTTCATCACCCTGATGAATACATCCGGGTTTTGTTCTGGAAGGGCTTGAAGTGAGACAGGCGATGTCTGGCTTTTCCTTTCGTTTATTGAACCTTTGAATGCATTTAATTTCCAGAGATAACTGGACCCTTTCCGGGGAGGGAGGGGAGAAGTACATACGCATCTGTAATGATCTCTGACGGTGTGACACAGCGCACGGATTTTTACAGCAGTAGCCAAAATTACAGTAATTAGAGAAAATATCCACATCTTTATAAACAGAGTGTTAACTGATTCTAAAGGAACTTAATGAGAACTTACAAGTGGAAGTGCACTTTTGCTGCTCAGTATTAAACATTGATTAAAGTCGGAAGGCAATAGTCAAATTGCCTCTCCACTTTAGTCACTTGGCCAAGCACAGAAATTGGAGAGGCTGTAGAATCTGCTGACTTTGCTGGCTGTGACCCTCCAAATAGGTTCTCTAAATTTACAGTCAGATTGGATGCTGAATTTCACTTCCTGTTAAAGATTTTGTTCAGATCTTGTGGCAGAAACTCAGATGAAAACGTTCAAATGCACACCATTTTATATTTAGGTATCTTATTTTTAAAAAGTATTTTCAAATGATCTTTATTATTAGGATAAGTAAATGACACCATATGTGAAATACAGTATGATCCCAACTATGAAATAAAATATGCATAGAGAAAATACTGGAAGGACACACATTACATTATTAGCAGTGGGATGCTTTGAATGGCTGAACAACGGATGATTTGTTTTCCTCTTTTTTCTTTTCTGCATTTTATATGCATTGCTTTTATAAATGGAAAAAAATAAATGTTAATTACTGAAAGCCTGTTTATTCTCATGAAAGAGTTAATCAGAGCGCCCAAGCTGGCTACAAGATACTTAGGAGAGCCAGCTTTTGTTTCTAAGATCTTGGGAATGGCAAGTTTGACAAAGTGGAAAATAATAAATACAGATAACAGTTGTTTCTTAGAGTGCACTTTTTTTGACTGATTGTAGATAGACTTTATTTTCATTTCAGTATAAAATTATGCTTAAGAATCAATGAATCATTGTAGTTTTGATCCAACAGCAAACCTCTGACCCCCATAACAAACAAAACAAACTTCTGGAAGCCGACCTAATCATTTTTCTTCATTCTGAGTTAAGAACTGGCTTAGTATGACAGGGCAGGTCATGGAAATGGCCTTTTTGGTCATACGAATCTCCTTGGGACTGTAGCTCAAAATACTTTATATTGATTCCCAGGTAAATAATGTAGTGACTTGAGGGTAGGGATCTTTCCTCATTTGATTCTTTCAGCTCACTTATTTTGCATTTCTCCCCTGCAAATTTCCATTAACTTCCTATTTTTCCTCCCCAGCTAACTCGCTCTCCCAAAGATTTAGATGCAACCCTATCCAATCACCTTCTACCTCTACACTGAATTTTCTCTTTAAGATGATGACTTCCCTATTTTCTGGCTAGCATTTATGATAAACTTAATTGGTTCTGCTTTTAAATAGTCTCATTTCCTGAAATGTGTCATGTCACCAGTAGTCTCACTGGAATTTACTATCAATTTCAACCTCTGTCCAGTTTGTTCTTTTGTGTTTAAATTTATTAATTAAATAGGCTTTATTTACCCTATTTCCTTATTTTCTATCCTTTCCATTAACTTCCCTGTTTTATATACTTATTCTTTATATTATGTTTTGTATACTTATGCTTTCTTGGGGACAGTCTTTTTTTTTAACTTTTTTGGTATAAATATATATTTTTATTGAAATATAGTTAGTTTACAATGTCGTGTCAATTTCTGGTATACAGAACAACGCTTTAGTCATACAAGAACATACATATATTCATTTTCATATTCTTTTTTTACCATAAGTTACAAGATATTAAATATAGTTCCCTGTGCAATAAAGTATAAACTTGTTGTTTATCTATTTTATATATATTAGTTAGTATCTGCAAATCTCAAACTCCCAATTTATCCCTTACCTTGCTTCCCCCCAGTAACCATAAGTTTGTTTTCTATGTCTGTGAGTCTGTTTCTGTTTTGTAGATAAGTTCGTTTTTTGTTTCTTTGTTAGGCCTGGAAGAGGGTCCTACAGTGGGTATGTAGGAAAGGGAATTTGCAATATGATTTTTTTCACCTCTTAGATTGGTTTTGCCTGCACTCCCCAGCAGGCTGGGAGCTCCTTGCTGGAGGTGTGGATGTCTAAGTGTGTGTAAACACACATGTGCTTCCTTAAGGCACCAAGCAAAGTGCTCTAAGCATACAAGGCACTCTGCTTGAGTTTGTTGAACTGACCCTAGTTGAAAGCAAAAGCAGCATCAAAATGGAAAAGTTAGAAACCTCATCCTTTCTGGATACCTTTGGGCTCTCCTGTTTTCATTAGGTCAGATGAAGAATGTACAGGTTTGGGGTCCTTTTTGTTAAATCTCTAAATGAAATTATGGGTAGCCTGAGCTACTGATCCATAATTTACAATGAAACTCTTGAGGGAAAAGGCTATTGGAAAGTCACGGCTCTGACTGCACATAGTATAGATTTACTCATGGTCTCCTGCACGCCTGCATTGGTGCTGGTTCCTGGGGACACACTAAGGAATAAGGCACAGACCCTAAATTTAATGAGCTGGCAATCTAGTGGGGCGATAGTCCTCTACACAGATAATCATAACACAGAGAGTCAAGTGCAATCAGAGATGCATTTACAAGATATAGCAGTAGCCCAGAGAGGGGTATGTCTGGGAGGATGGGCTTCACTGAGCAGACGAAACCTCTATCACACCATAAACCTTTCCAGGGGCAAATCACTGCTTTTGAAGCTGAGTCTTTTTACACATTGAAAATAATGTCGCCAGAATTCCAGCCATTGAACAAATGTAATACCCACATTTTGATAAAATTTTAAATATCAGTATAGCAGGCAAAACCCTCCACTATGAACTAGGGTGTTTAAAAAAAAAAAAGCCACCATAACACTGGGCCACAGGAAATGTAGTTGTTGGAACCACTGGGATTCTCCTATAGGATCTGAATACATCAGATAGGCCCTTGAGGTGATGGTCTACACTGAGGAGCCCTGAAGCCCACAGGGTTTCCCGCTTACATAGTTCCTTCAAGCTCCAGGGTTCTGCTGCTTCTGTGCCACGGTTAGGCATCTTTAACTGGGGCTCTGAGCCCCTTGTCCCAAGGTCTAGCCTCCTTTGGTGTTCCAAGTGGTCATGGCCTGTGAGGTCTCGCCAACTCACAGAAGTTCTGCCACCCAGCAGGACGAATACCCCATTAGTTGAAAGACCCATCCATTCTGTTCCTCTTTTCTGGACTTGGAGAATATCTTCCTTATTTCTCTTTCTCTTTCTCTCTTTCTCTCTCTCTTTCTCCCCCCTAGCATAATCATTTTAAGGAGTAATAAGCTTTGATAAAAGATTAGAAAAGTAAGTTTAAGTAGCTTCAGCTCTTTTTCACAGGCATAGACCCTGGTGATTAACAAAGCACTTGAAGCCCCTGGCTGCTTGCTTGGTGTTGGAAGGGAATGGGAGAGGAGGTGTGTGTGCTAGGGAGAGGGTAATGAACATCTCAGTACACTGTTCTACCACATGAGGAACATGTTTCCTGGGAAATGCACTTTCAGAAAAAGCTACCCTGACACTGGCCGAGAGTACGAACATTTTGACCCATCAGGAAGCAAGAAGCGAGACTATAAGAGATGAAAAGCAGCCATGGATTCCTTGGTCCTGGAGAAAGAGCACTGAACTGAGAGTCAGACATGTGGTTGGGCCTTACTTCTCCCACTAAACTTACTCTGTGACCCTGGACTAGTGACTTTCCTCTCTGGGCCTCAGTTTCCCCAGCTGCAAAAATAAGTGATCTTGATGGGTTGATCCTAAAGGCCCTCCAAGCCCCAAGATTTGCACCTGGTCTGGTGTAACAGGAGTGGATCTATCATTTTCACAAATCATCTTAATAATCATTGTCTCTAATATTCTGGCTAGACAGGTACAGAGGACAGTGAGGGAGCCACATTAAGTGGAGGTGTATGAAGCTTCCAAAGGCGAATGGAGCGCATAAGCAAGCCTGAGGTGTGACAGGTTGGGTCAGAAGCATCTCATGCCCACTGACTGCTGAGGGCCCCTCGATGACTGCTCACTTCCAGCCGTCTTCACTGCATGCTCCTTTAGGTTTGGCTGCATAGGCAAACTCTGCAATTGGGATGAGAAGTTCTGGAAATCTGGGAGTCAATGGATGACTCCTTATGTGGCCATGGTCTGGCTCTTGCTTTGGGTGAGCTCTGTGGGACCAGATTGAGCCAATTGGCCCTGCACAGTGAGGTGAGGCACGGCCCCTGATAAATCTGTCTGCAGGCCTTCTATTTTCGGGAAGCTGTGGTGTGAGCAGTGACAATATTTCACTCCACAAATGGCCCATAAGAAACATTAAAGATGTCTCTGTGTGCTCTAAAGGAATTGACTTAATGATTCTTTTCACTTAAGGAGGAATGGCTGGTAAAATTCATTCCTCAAATGACTCCAGAAGACAGATTCTTGAACAGGCACATTCAGGCCCCACATGCTAACACAGCCCTTTATACACAGACAGATCTTCCCCACGGTGTCTATAAACGCCCTCCCTAGACCATCTGCGGGCCCTCAGAGAGAGTGCACCGTCTCTCTCAAGTAGAACCGCCATCATGATGCCTTCTTGATGAAAACGTAAAACAGTCAAAGACTCAATGACAGAGGCCTGTCATCAGTAACTTTGGGTTCCAGGAGGAAGGGGGAAAAAGGCATCTATCAAAATGGAAGCTTTTAATTATGTTTCCCACCATGAATGAAAATGAATGCTCCAAATTCAATAGCAGATTGTCTCTTTTTGGATACGGCCCTGGATTCCTCACTATTTTCCCGGCAGAACACTTTTAACCCGTGTTAGTGTGCAACCATCCACAACAGCAAAGACGTCCACCACCTGATTTGTAGCGAAAATTCTTTTTGCAGAATCTTTCTCCTTTACCCGGTGTCTTACATTTGTCAATTGTCAGAGGCTAAAGCACAACGGCCACTTTTCATTATGTCTCAGAATAGCTCTTCGAGGGAGGTGAGAGCCTTTGTTATTGCATCCTCAAAAGATGGGGGAGATTTAGACCCAGATATCGAGCCACAGGCTCCAACACATTAATAGGAACAGGAGAGGAATTCAGAGAGCGTTTCTTCCTGTTATGTAAGTGGTTGAAAAAATGTAAAAATACAGTCTAAAACCTGACTGCCTGTCTTCTACCATGATGAAGGACTGGTTTGGTTATATACACTTAGATGTTATGCATCTGTCTTTCACATATTTTCATATTTCTTTAAATTGACAAAACTAAACTGTTCCATTTTATACCCAGTAAAATTTAGAATTGTCATGTCATATCATTTTCCAGAGAAGCTCAGGTTACCTCAAAATATAGTGAAAATTTCCCACTCTACTTCTTAAATGCATTTCCTAATACTGTTAGGTGGCAGGTCAGGTGGGAATTTGTCTGTAGCCTCCTGTCCCTGTGCTTCTGGTTGGGATGGACACTCCAAAGGGCTAAGGTCCTGGTGCTTTACTTAGAATGTATTATAGGTTTCTATTGGCTACAGGTGAATTAGTAAAAAGATTTACTAATGATGGGGGGGGTCAAAATATGATGTCTTCACAAAAGTTCTAGAAATTCTATTTTCTGCATGTTGTGACCAGCACTATGGTATACCAGCTAACATGTTCCCATACAAATTCAGGAGGCGTTTGCCACCAATAGCTGGTGTCCTCCATAGCTGCTGACTTCCATATTGTTTCAGGACCTGTCATTCTGAGAATAGCTCAGACATTTCAGAGGCAGAAACGTGGCGCTTCCTTCTAGGACTGGCTTTTAAATCTTTGTTAGTAGTGCAATGTTTGCAGATTCAGTCTTACACAGAGCTCGAATATTAGAAGCAGGTGCGGTGGAGGTGCCCGGGAGAAGGGGTAGAGGGAGGAAACAGGCTTCCCTGGGTCCCACCCCTTGTCATCTTTGAGACCCTCTCTCAGAAGCCGAGGGCTCCTGCTCTAGGCTATCTGCAGAACGAGCCAAATCATACACAGCTGCTTGTGTTCTCTGAGATACATCATGGGAGAAAAGTGTCTATTTGTTTTTGTGTCATACTGCTGTATATTATGGATCATGGGCAATGGAATGAGTTTAACTCACAACCTGCCACAGGTTTACATGGGCTAAGGATGGGAGATATAATGTATATGGAGATGGATTGAGTAGGGGGTTGTCTGTTGCATTTTGGTGGAGCTAAAAGCCATATTCTGGCCAGAGCTGAAAGAAATCCACATAATACCCTACCAGGGGAAGAGTACATGTAAATATTACGGCTGCGTTGGCTTTTCATGATAACCCAGGAATGAGCAAATGCTCTTCCTGTTTGTTCTATTCCTGACTGCAGAATTTGAATTTTAGCAAAACTCATGTTTCAAGTGCACTGCTGCACCATCCTTCTCTAGCAGGAATTCCTTAGAGCACACAACCTGGGGGCAGGGCTGAAATACTTCAGGGACTGGCATACAGACTGCGTGCTTGCCCTCCTTCTCAAGTGCTGCTTCGAGTCCCACATTGCTGCAGGGCTGCCCCAGCTGCTGCTAATTTCTCTAGGGACTCGGCGTCACTGCCTGAAGTAGTGCCCTGCACTTCTGCCTAAGAAATTGCTTCACCATTGCTACAGATGCTCTTGTTACTACACGGTGATACAGATTTTCTAGGCACTGTGTGTGCCACTGAGATGGCTAAGGATCTTCTCATTACACAAGCATCTGATCTTTCCTGTTTTCTCTCTTTCCCTCTTCTGTTCATTCATTCCTGGGGAAAAGGGGAGACAATTGATACTCACTCTTATGCAAATAATGTTGAGCCTATTTCTTGATAAACAATAGATTTCAATAAATATATATCTGCTGGTTGATGTTCCGAGGGATTCCCTTGGGGTGTCTAAAAGTACAGGCTTTGGAATAAAAGGCACATCAGTTCAAATCCATGTCCTGCTTCTTAGAGGGGGTATAACTTTAGCAAAGCTGCTTTACCTCCCTGAGCTTGTTTCCTCATATTTAGGTGAGATAAAAATACCTATCTCAAAGGGTATGGTAGGAAGACATGATATTAGCATATGGCACTTGCTTGTTATACAGCAGGTGCTCAAAAATGGTAAGTCCCTTTCCCTTGCACTTGAAGAATGAAGTGCTATCCTACTTGCTGTGAGGACAGTCTGCCCCTGGAGTCCCCGTGATCAAGAGAGGTTCTGAGTAAATGACAGGGACAGGCTGGGAGGCCTTGCCAAGAAGCAGTGGGCTGGCCCCTGACCTGGGGCTGACCTAGGCTAAGACCCTGTGGGTGTTGCTTCCCCACACTGTCTCCTGACAGTACCTGGGCACTTGTGAAGGAATTTCCAACAACACCAGCTAAAGGAAGCAGATCTGTGGTCAAAGCTCTGAGAGATTGAGGCAGGGGGTAGTTGTTCAATAATAAACACTACCAACTGCAGAGGGCAGGTTAATAGAAATCATGTAGAAGTGTATTGTTTGGTTCTCCCTAGTATCCATTCCCCCATCTTCTGGGGCCATATTCCTTACTTTCATGGAGAGACGACTTGTCCTCAACTTAAGCTCTATATTTGAAGAGGATGAACCCCAAAACTAGTCCAGAGTTGAGCCTTGATTAGCTAAATAAAATCACACACATCCAACTCTCTGGCTGTACTGATTGGTTCAGGGATGGGCATATGACTCAATGAGAGCCAAATGAAAGATTTTTCTGGGGCTCAAGAGAGAAAGGAGTTGACTCTCTCTTTTGTGGAGCTACCACCAAAGAATTTCTTTCTTTTTGGATAGTGTAATAAGAAGCTGTTAAGCCTGGATTAGTACCATAAAGGGAGAGCCTTGAGCTGCTGGCCCACAGTGGTGGCGTTAAGAAAGGCAACTGAAAGACAGAGGGGGAAAAAGACCTTGGTGAAAGTGTTTGAAACCCTGGATCAAACCTTACCTGAAGTCAGTGCTATATCTGGACTGTTCAGTTATGTGAACCAATCCAGTTTGAAATCTGCAATGTAAAGCTTCTACTGAGAGACCCAATATGCTTGGGGAAAGGAAAATCCTGTGAATCTAATTACCCTCAAAGATAAATTACTTTCCATTTAATTAGAAGGCAGCATTATAAGAATATCATTTATTCTAAAAACTATTTGGCACCTTAATAATGTAATAACAGCTGAACTGATGTAGCTTTTTGATTTTCTTTGCTACTTTACTGCTCCATGTGCTATATGTATACTGTTAGGAACTGAAGATTTGTGTCCCTCTCAAATTCATGTGTTGAAATCCCAACCCCAGTGATAGTATTTGGAGGTGGGGCCTTTGGGAGGTGATTAGGTCATCAGAGTGGAGCCCTCGTGAATGGGATTAATGTCCTTATAAAAGAGACCCCACAGAGCTCTCTTTTTCCTTCTGCCATGTGAGGAACACAGGGAGAAGAAAAGCTATTTATGAACCGCGAAGTGGGCCCCCACCAGACACCAAATTTGCCAGTACCTTGATCTTGGACTGTCCAACATCCAGGATGATGAAAAATTAGTTTAAGCCACACAGTCTGGTATTTTTGTCATAGTGACCCAAACTAAGATGTATAGAGTTAAATTAATACCCTGGTTTACACTGTCAAGTAATAGAAAAAACATTAGAGCTGCAGTTAGGGAGATCTGTGTTGAAATCTAGAGATGACTACTTTTCAACTGTAACATTTGGCAAATAGAACCTCAATTTCCTCACCTGATAAATGGGTTTAACAACTCCCTTTTAAATTATAGATGATGAATAATGATATTTAAAGCATTGTGCTCATTTAAATGGCATTTTTACACAAAGTGATCAGGAGGTCACATAGAAGTACCAACTAGAAGAGTGGTTCTTAGCTAGGAGCAATTTTGTCCCCCAGTGGACATCTGGCAAAGTCTAGAAACATTTTTGGTTGTCACAACCAGAGGAGAGCTGCAACAGGCACTTAAGCAGAGGCCAGGGACACTGCTAAACATCTCATGATTCACAGCACAGCCCCCGCCAGTCACAAAGAATATTCCAGTCCAAAGTGTCACGAGTGCCATGCTAAAGAAATTCAGACCTAGAAGATATACCTACTGATGTCAGGGCAATGCTCCAATTGGGCCTGAAACTGCATTACTTCTGCTAAAACACCCTGGGGAAAAGGAGGAAAAATGGCACAATGAGTGAGCACAGAAGACAGTAGCACCAGGAGGGAAAGTGCAGGGACTTCCTGCCCCTGTGCCAAGGCTGGGGCCTTCTACCCGTGACTGGCGGCAGGCCTCAGAGTAAACGAGGGGGCTGAGGGCCCAGCTGAGGAAATGGAAAGGTCATGGAGCACTGGAGAGTGCAAACCTGAGAGCCTGGGCAGGGCTCATGACAGCCCTCCAGCAAGAGGATGAGTGTTGTCCCAGAGGGCAGAAGCATGGGAAAGCTCTAGACTGTTCCTTGCATCTGTAGAGGTTGTGAGGTGAAGCACAGTTAAAGTGTTGAGAACGTGGAGTCAGGAGGAATAGGGCATCGTACTTTCATGAACGAGCTACTGAGCTTCTCTAGGTTACGTGTCATTTTATACTCCTTAAACAGATTAGATTAGATATATGTGTGCACATGCTGAGGATGTTTGCAAATTCTAGCATGGTGGGGGAAACAGAACACTGCCTAGTTCAATCTAACAGATACTCCCAGGTTAACAGAGAGAAGAAAGGTGGGATAGTCCTGTAAATCATAACCTGGCCCTTTGTGGCAATGATAATCACCATGAGGTTGAAGGGTAAGTCCAGATTTCTCTGTTAAATGCTTCTTTTGTCACATTTTCACTTGTTACCAAGTAGCTGGAGTGAATTCAGTGTCAAGCCAACCCCCAGACCTGGGGCAGAGTTGCTGAGAGTAACCCAACTGGCAACCTGCACAAACCATCCAGCTACATACATGGTGTCTGGAAACTCCATTCATCTATAGTGAGAGGTCAGGGACCAAGCAAGAGCAGCAGCTTCCTGGCTGTAACGTGAGAATGTGACTTCTCTTCCCCTTTCACCACGGGGGAGAAGCCGGGTGGAGGGGAGTACTCCCGACAGGACTGGTTTAATAATTACCCTTTTCCCTGCTCCTCTGCTGACTTAATCAACTGCCCTAAAGGACATGGCGATGTGTGAGTTTGCATGTGCGTGTATCTGGCGGCAGCTTTAATTATTGCCACTCGCTACCCTTCCCTGGGCTCATTCTAATTGTCTTTGTGACTTTGCTTAGCAACCTATGTAAGACATTTCAGCAATTCCTTTCCCTTTTCTAGTGGTGAAATCTTTCAAATAGTCTTTTTATTATCCCTACTTTAATAGTTTTAGCTTGCTACCTGCTGAGATTGCTATAGTCTTAATCACTACATTTTAAAAGACAGCTGTTAGAAGTTTCTTTAACTGCACAAACAACATCATAACAACTGAACTAAAAATGAAATAAACTGGTCTAATCTCCCATGCTTTGCTAATAATAATAGCTAACATTTGAAAGCTTCCCATGTGTAAAGCACTATGCTTTACCATACAGATTTTTTTCATTTAAATCTTACAACATCCTTGTGAGATAGACAGTATCATATTAATTACATCTATTTTGAAGAAAAGGAAGTTGAGTCTTAGAGAAGTTAAGTAATTTGCCCACGGTCATGCCAAATGGGGCTACTACCTAATAGGACATGGCCAGGACTCCAGCTTAGCAGAACTGGGACTCAAAGATTGTGTTCTGGTCACTCTTTTGTTGGTTCCTTCTGGAATTTATCATTATCTATACATAATTTTTACATTTCTGCAAACACAGCAATGACTGAGTTTGCTCTTTTCACTCAGCAGAATACGAAGTACACTTTCCAAATAGCTGTCTCATATGCACCAAGTGGATCATTTATATTGATAGTACGTATATTCTTTCAAAAACAATAGATCATATCTGACTTGAGCATGCTTACTTTGTAGCATTTTTTTATTATTTATTTACTATATTAATTTTTTTTTAATTTTGGGGGGGAGGTAATTTGGTTTGTTAATTTTTAGAGGAGGTACTGGGGATTGAACCCAGGACCTCACGCATGCTAAGTATGTGCTCTACCACTTGAGCTATACCTTCCCCCCCCGTAGCATATTTATATAGTTTTCAGTTTTTCATCTTTTAACAATAAGTCTCTAGTGAACATCTTCATGCATGTAGTATTTTCTAATTTTGACCTATTTCTTGAGGTAAATTCCTAGGAGTGGAGCAAAGGAGTCAAAGGTTAGGTGCCTTTTTATAATTCTTCAATATTTCCAAAAGTTTTCTGCCTTATGCCTCTGAGTGCTTTTTGAGGCTACCAGGTTTCTCAGGATGGAAATTCATCATTACTGTAACTGTTAATTCAACACTTATCTTCCGTTAATAGGGATTTCTTAGAAAATTACCAGGTGTAGGCCATTCACTTATATATGGTTCTTTTTTTAATCAATCTCTCTCAACTTTCTGTATAGTATGGACAAAGGTAAACTATGCCTCATGGGCCAAATCTGGCTCACTGCCTGTTTTTATAAATAACGTTTTATACAAACACAACCACATTCATTCATGTATTGTGTATGGCTGCTTTTATGCTACAACTGCAGAGTTGAGTAGTTTCAACAGAGAACATGTGGCTTGCAAATAGAACTGGCTACATGATTTGCAGGGTAAAAAAAGATGAAAATATGGAGCCCCTTGTAGAAAGGTTATTAAGAATTTCAAGATGGCAATGATAGAGCATTAAATCAAGTGAGGGTCACATGTCCATGAAGTTGGACCTGCCCACAAAACCAAAAACATTTAATATCTAGCCCTGTGCTTACCCCTGGTATCATATTAATCCTAAATCTATTATAATGGGTTTAACTGTTTTTCCTTGTCTATAATTGCTTTTTTTTAAATTATGTCATTTGTGTCAAAACACTGATGTTTGTTTTCATATATTTTTAGTTTCCTTCAATAATCACTACCCCAGATATCAGATACATAGTTAAATCTATTTTCTACTAGTTCCTTTTAATGGTATGATTTCTTATATTCCATTAAAATCAACATGTTGAATTAATGTAATTAAGTTAATGATATCTAATTATATGCTAATCTATCAACTTAAAAATAAGTCACAATTCCAATTATAAACATTTTCCTTATTCATTGCGTAGCGATGCCTACCTTATCATAAGCTTCTTATTTATAATTGGACAATTTTTGAGCTTTTCAATCTGTTTCATTAATTTGATTCTACTTTTTGTTCTTTAACTCAGTGGTTCTCAAGCAGGAATGATTTTGCCCCCAGGGGACATCTGTCAGTATCCAGAGATGTGTTTGGTTATCACAACTGGAGAAGGAGCTGCTACTAGCATCTGAGGAGTAGAAGCCAGGGGTGCTGCTAACCATCTTACAATTTCATGACAGCTCCCACAACAAAGTATCTGGCCCAAATGTCAACAGGGTTGAGAAACCCTACTTTAGCTTTGTATTTTATTTATTGATGCTTTATAGCAGTGTCGTAAGTACATTAAATGTCAATTTAAGGCCAGCCACCTTCCCCATTCTGCTGCTTTTCAAAAGTATCAATTGGTCTTCCTGGATGCCAGTTTTTACAAATAAAATTTAGAATGGCCTCTGTCAAGAAGAAAGAAAATTCTTTTCACATTTTGGCCAGAATTGAACTAGTACTACAAATTAACTTATACCCCAGTCAGCCTCCTATTATAGCTCCAGTTTGTATGTAAATCTTTACCAAGTAAAATTTCCAGGCAGATTTTGAGTTTTCTTATTTTGTCATAAATGTTTCTCAGGCTTATTCCTACGTATTTTACAAGTTTCTTGCTCTAAAATGGGACCTCCTTATTATTACATGGTTATTTCTGGATACTACTTTTGATTTCAAACAGTTTTACTAAAACTCATAATTTTAAAATTAAAAGTAGAATTTGCCTGGTTTCTTTCAGTTTTCAAGCCATAAAATAATTGGTAGATTCTTCCCAATGCGTGTTTTTGTTTGGTTTATATAGTATAGGCTTGGACTTCTAAACTAATTTTTAATAAATAATGTTGATAGAATTTAAAATGTTAAACAGTCAAAGTCAGAAACACTTGAGAAAAATTTAAGCTACATACAGATTTGTGTTAAAGTAGTTATTACTGTTTCTATTTTGGTTTTTGATTTTATTACATGGTAAGTGTGTGTATATGTGTGTGTATGTGTATATGTATATATATATTATATATACATACACACACATATTCATATGCATATATACATACATTTAGTCTCTCAAAATATTAATCTAACATCGCAAAGTGCCGATGCACTAGCCAGGTCAGAATCTGTTAGCATTACAATGACGTGCTTAAGCTCCTTGAAATACAAGGAGCTATTCAGAAGCCCTCAAGGGTAAAAGATACCACTGTAGCAGGTCAAACTGTAATTTCCCCAGCATCCCTGCAGAATATCATGATTGATTCTTGAATGAACTTGAACAAAAATATTTCCGACCTAATCTTTAGTCCTTCCATGATAGCAATCTCTAAACCCCTCTTTCCCAGGATCTGTGTTTTCACCTTATCCATCTCATTACAGACTTTTCTGGTAGCCTCACATTAACAGTCAAGAGTGACTGGACTGTACATTCTCTTCACAGATCAAAACTGTAGACAGACAACTCTCCAAACTGACCCCCATTTCTGATTTCTTCTGTGAATATATACAGTCATAGACATTTAGAGTAAGAGATACAATACTGGTGAAACAAATCATCTCATCAAATTATCACACTTTTTTTCTGTCAGTACTCACAGAAGGTTAAATACTATCAAAACAATGGTACATTTGCATTTGAGGTGTTTATGACTAAACTAGTGCTTCCTTTGCTGCTTCACAGTATGTTTCCCTTCCCAGGTACAGAGCATTAGACTTAGAATGGCAATAAGGAGAAATGGAAGGACTGTGAAAATGAACTGCAACCCTAAGGATATTAGGTAGGAACTGATGAGGAACTTCCTTTATACAAAAGGCTACGAAATCTTTCCCCAAGGTTAAGAGGTCACAGGATTTCCCATGATTGCTCCAGATATTGGATGGGAAAACATACCATAATTGGGTCTAAACTATGACTTTTCATTAATAAGGCTGACATTGATAAGTGACAGGAAGGTAATATATGTTTATAAATTTTATGTTTCTGCACATTTTAAAGTTATTTCAATGTTAACCTTAGAATGTCTACTGTGTATAGATGTTAAACATATGCCTTATTTTGAATATACTGCTTATTAAAAGTATTTGTAAGGATTGTATCTTTTTTTCTGAGCACTTACTCAAAATATTTTATGCATTTTGGATACTCAAATAAGCTCTTGATTTATTGACTAACATTAATAAAGATCTTAAAGGTTTGAAGAGTTATAAAAATGGCTGAACCATTATAAAAATTCTGATGACTTGTAGAAGACATGGTAAATTAGCATGAAAGGAATGATCAAGTAGACTAGGAAGAGTAATAAAATCCACTGTGACTAAGATGGACAGAGAATATAGGAGATTAAGAATAATGATTAGATCAAAGACAAGTGGAAAAACCCTATGACAAATCACATAGCACCTCTAGGTACAAGCACCCAAGGAGCTGTTATTGATGAGGAAGAGAGTTACCTGGGAAACACGTGTTACAGCTGACTCCACCATGACATGCTTGTACTCAATCCTCATGTTACACTTCTCTCTCATTCCTTTTCTACGGATATGTCTCTCTCACTCAGATAGTTTCCTATATAATTGTACTTTACAATGACCCTCAATAACGCAGAGGAATAATACCCTTTTGACAATTATTTGCCCATATAATCTGAGACCTCTAGTTATATACTGCTAATAGACTATGGCTCTCTCAAGAGTTTGATCATTGGATTCATTAACTATTGTAACTGAGAAGAGTGAAGCAGGTTATTACATTAACTATAACATAAAATGTTTGCATATTTTAATAACTATTATCCCCTCTTAGCATTACACATGTTACTCCAGGTATCGTGAGCATTTTGAATTACTACTGTTTAGATTCTAGGAAATGGAGGAGCTATCTTAAGGGGAGTAAAATATAAAAGTTAAAAGCAAAAACAGACTTAGACAACTTGAATTTGAACCTTAGCTGTGTAATCCTGGGCAAGTTAATTAATCTGTGTTTCAGCTTGCTCATCTGTAAAATGGGGTAATAATGTCTGCTTCACAGGGTTGAGTCAAGGATTAACACAAGCTAATTTATGTAAAGCACTTAACACAGTTCCTGACATGCTATATTATGTTAATATAATAATGTCTATCTACCTCATGCATCCATCCAACTGGTTCTGTTTCTCCAGAGAACCTTGACTAATGTATATTTTCAATTTGGATTCTAAGGTGATGCTTTCTAACCAAAGGACTAAAATCTTTTCAGCATATGAACCCATTCATTAAAAACAAGTCTCCCAGAAGAATTGAGGTCAGAGAGGGACAGAGCTGCAGCATCAGTAAGCCATGCCCAGGGTTAAGGAGGAAGGCCTAACCTATAATTCACATTTATTGTTCAGCATGGACATAACCAAATAATCAACCAATTTAGAGAATATTCTCTGGCCAAAGTCCACCAGGAACACACCTGTGGCTGAGCAAGTTGGGTTTGTTACTCATTGCCATGAGGGAGAAGGCACACCACGGGTAACTTGGGGTATGTCAGAAAGAGTGCTTTAGCAAGGGCTTTGAGGAGGGTCCAAGGAAGTGTGGGCTTCTATCTCTGTTGGGTACTTTCAGAAAGCAGGGATAATTTTATGATTATCTCAATAAATCCTATCTAAGGGCACGGCAGACAAAAGCTGTAATTGGTAGAGAAATAGCAGTCACTCCTATTAGCTGAGGAGAGGGGGATGTTTGGTATTTTGTGGCTTGGACGATGTTCATGCTTTATCTGTGTTCAGAAGTAAATTCAGAGTGGGCTTGCTTTTGTCTTGATCCATCATTGTCATGGAATGGCCTTGTCTGATGTTGATGTCCTGTGAAATTGTCTACGTGCAGCAGGAGAAAGCCAAGGCCACACTGATAGCACCAGGCCAGCTCCTGGGTGTTAGGGCTGCTTTTCTCTTTCTCACTATGCTAGTGAACTTCACTTCTGACTGGAGAGGGTGACCCCTTGTGAAATCTACTATCTTTTCCATTATTACTTTCAACAGCAACATCTGAATCTTGAAATTAACCAGGGGCTCATAAAACCATAATTATAATTACAGCATGAATATAAAATTAAATTTAATTAAGATTAAAAGTGGAAGGATGCCCAACTTCAATTGTGAAGACGAATAAAGAAGGAAATTACATTCTTTCAAATTCTAGGTTTTCAACACTTCTCCATTTTTATAAGCAAAACTGCCAACAGCAATGTATAAATTTCACCATATACATATGATACAAGGCCAAATTTGGGGGAAAATTGATGGGAGACTATGAATCCTCTTGTACTCAAAGCCCATCATAAAGAAGAAGAAGAAAGAAGGCAAACCAAGTACCCCCTACAGAGGTCTCTGGAGAGAGGCGTGGGGAACAGTGGCCAGACGTGCCTTCTCTACCTGTTCCTTACCACCAGTTACTACCCCCACACACCCCACAGGGCCCAGGGAGCCCCAGTGCCCTGGAATCAGAATCCAGAGGACTCCAAACTACTTGAGTCTTGATTCACACAAGTCCTTATCTTGTCCCAGATGACACCACAATGCTCTGAAGAAGTACACAGGTCACATTAATTTCTGTGAGGTACATGCAGTTCATACCCCACTACCCTAAAACCAGCAGTATTTTTGCCTATGATGATGCCATTGTATATTTCCAGCACTAACCATTGTTTGTGGTCTTAGCACACATGGTTGATGATTGCAGCATAAAGCAAATGTCAGGACATAGCAAATGTACATATTTGATTTTATAATTCTGAAAGTAATTCTACATGTTAAGGAAACTTAAGTGGTTATAAAACTAATTCATACACTTCCAGGAAGTACTGCTCATTCTTCACATCTAAGACTCCATTATTGCTCAGCTCAAACCTGGATTAATAGTCACTAAACAAACTGTCAGCAGGAATCAGTGTTAACCTTGAGAACAGAGCAAATGATTAGATCAGCGAGGCTGTGATCCAAAAGATAGCTGATGTGCTATTTTTTAAAATTTCTTACTGGTAAAATAATCCATGTTTGCTAAAATTCCTTCTAGGGACCACCTCAGGAGCTGAAAAATGAACAAACCTGGAATGGGCAGATTCCTTCACATTCATTTGATGTGGAAATCAAGTCGTTTGGTTAGCAAGAAAATTCCACCGTCAACTGCTCAGAATATGTTGCTGATTTATCCTCTGCATCTTCAAGGTTTGGACCAAATATAAGTCCCTCATCGTGAATCTGTTGGTTCTATCTTTCTGATCAATAGACAGTGGAAAGGAGATTGTGTTGAAGGTAGAAGCACAGACTACTGGGCTGTGGAGGTGCTGGTGAACTGAACGTGCCCCCCAGATCTGAGAAAAGACCCTAAACAGAGAGACAGACAAGCGGGTGATTCATTCTCTCCACAATTACCTTAAGGTTGGGTCCTGTCTGTAACATATCTCTGCTAAAAGATCCATATAACACACAGCTCTACTAGACAGGAGAAACTCACAGAAGAAAAAGAGTTTGCCTCTTTGGATACCATGGACCTCATGCCTGAGCGTATTTGTTTAGTTTCTGCAGAAGTTTTGTGAAGAAACTTGGCGTATGGTTTATGTGACTGCAACACAGGACACTTGGGCTCTCAAATGTTTATGTACGTCAGAATCACCCAGAGGGCTTGTTAACACACTGATTATGGGCCCACCCCTAGCCTTTCTGATTCAGGACATCGGAGTGGGAGTTGTGCATCTGCCTAAGTTCCAGCGTAATGCTGAGGCTACCCATTGAATACTGCCCCTCGAGCCCCACAGTCTAATTCCTCACTTTATTAGTTTCCGAGCTCTCTGAGGGCTGGCTTCTTTTCTCCTCCGGGGCTCTCATGGGGTTGTGCAGTAAATGATTGATAGTGAGTGAGTGAGGAAGCCAAGACACAGAGAGACAAAATGGCATGCCCAAGTTGGATATTTCTCTTTGTTTAGCCAGGCCAAAGTGGGGAACTATTAAGGAGGGTAAGAGTGGCCAGAGAGATCTATCATTGTAAATATGAAAGGTACCAAATTATAGTTTACAACCAATTAGAACTTGCACGAGTCGTTTAGAAAACCACTCCAAAGGATGCTTTAGAAATTTTCTTTATCCTTTTTTCTGACTGCTGTGGCAAAAGTACTTAATGGAATTACCTTTACAAATACATTAATTTATTCTACCCTGAGGATATTATATTCAATGATTTGACAAAACTAATCTGAGCTAATAACAGACACACATTTACTGAGACTAAGCACATTTTCCAGTAGAGAGATACCTAGCCATGTGGAACAAATGATGGTTGAGGTATAAAGATGAAAGAATGGCTGTAATGCCCAAAGGAGGTACCAGGGTGACTAAAACGCAAAGGTAAAATGTGAGCCGACAAAGAAAACTCACAAGGAGGCAAAGGGCCCACCACAACCACTACCAGGAAATTTTCAACCATTGACAGATGCTCAGGTTCAAGAGGTCTGTCTCCAAAGGATGCATCAGCAAGAACCACACCTTCTCAGAGCCCTTGGTTCCCTCCAGTGAAGAGAGGCAATCACTGCCCTTAACTTCCATTCTGCCAATGAATTACCCCATGCATACTGACCCTTAAAACATTCTAAATCTATTCCACAGACCAGAGTTGAAATCTCAAAGCCTATAGGGACCAATATAAGTAAGTGAAATTAAGAGAATATAAGGTAGTAATGGAATTTGGTTAACCAAATAGTCTACGTTCTGTTTAAAGGGGAAGCTCAGATAAATAATGAGGTCCTACTGTATAGCACAGGGAACTATATTCAATACCTTGTAATTGCCTAAAATGAAAAAGAAAAAAATAAATACACAATCACTATGCTTTACCCCAGAAACACAACATTGTAAATCAACTATATTTCAATTAAAAAATAAAAATAGTGCAGCTGAAAGAAATAAAGCAAATGTAGCAAAATGTTAACAATTAAAAAAAATAAACGAGAAGCTCTTTCCCAGCTCCAGGAGATTGTTTCACTGTGGAATGTGATCCCAATGTTACCAGCTCTCCCAATTTTTTGAGAGGGATCAGAGATTGGAATTTCACATAAAGTTTCCTGACTGTTAAAACAGTGTGATTCAAACAAAATATGTTTGCAGGTAGGATGAGGCTGCCAGCCTTCCATTTAGAACCTCTCCTTAGACTCAAGGAAAACAGGACAGGAAAGGACTTCCTAGTTACCTACTTCTGGGTATGTCCTCTGTCCCTCCCACCCCCCTTGAAGAGCACTCCTGTTTTAAAACTCTCTCATAGGCTCAGAATTCTTTCCCTAGTTCCTGAAGGACAATCCAGGGAGATCATGTTTTCACCAGAAAGTCTCTGATCACCCCATATGCTGAGATACTGTCCATTAGTGATATACTTGCCATTGGTGGGGAGAGGGGGTGGCCTGGTGTCACACAGTCTGAAGATGACGGAAGGGGTAGGAGCTTAGGTCCCCACACTCACCCTCACTTGCTCCTCACCCCTGTCATTCCATCTCTGGCTGCTGAAACAATATTCTGAAAATGCATGCAGGATCTAAGAAAGAAGGTGCTTTGCCCAATTACTTGGAGTATGAAGACTATCAAACCAGAGCTGGAGAAAACCAGAGCACTGGGGGAAACAGAACAAAACAAAACCAAACCCAAACCGAACCAAAGAATTAAAAGGACTTGAAGATAACTCTGCTTAATTCTTCCAGGCCAGGTTCAATTAAAGGACAGAGAGCAGCCCTTGTACTAATCCTGCAGGTCAGTGTTGTCTAATGCTTCTAGTTTCTTCTCATCCTCATTTCTTATAAAAGGAACAAGTGAGGGGAAGTGCAGGGGGTTGGGTAGACTTTTCTTGAGGGCTTATTTTTCTATTAATTTACTGAATCAATATTAACTTATATCTGTAATGCATGGAACTTACAGTCTATTGAGTGAGACAATTAAAAAGCAACTTCAAAAAAGCAGACAAATAAAAAAGACAATAAATTAAAACATGGATTATAAAAAGTATAATCTGGCAAATAATCTGGATAATGCAAATAATTACAGAGGAAAATCACTTCGCTCACATGTATATTTTGTGTGTTCATACTCCCTACCTAGGGTAGAAGGAGAGGTGACGTCCTTTTTGGAGGGATTCCAACAGGGAGAGGCTACTATGTTCACTAGTAAGTCCTGGGTAGGCAGTGGAGGGGTAGCTCTGGTGGTCCACTTTGTGCACTGACAGGGAGTGACAAACCCCAAGGTCCTGTGTACCTAGTGATGCTGGGACCCTCTTCTGCCCTAGCGGATTCCTGGAGAAGCTCTGAGTTCCCAGAGGAAAGAGGAACTCCAGGTACTGGTGGAAGTTGCAGCAAAAATATAATTATCCCACGGAAAGTGATATATTTAGCAATTGAGCAAGAAAACCTGAGTGTCGTAGCTGGCAGCTGAATCAATGTTCATTTCCAACACCTTTCAGGAAGATAACCTGCTGGCCACAGGATCCAAGTTTAAACCTACTCTTTTCCCATCCCCACCTCTGCCCCTGTGCTGTAGAGCAAGAGAACCCTGGACAGCCGGTTTGTAACACAACAGGACAGATCAGGAAAGGTACGCAAGCAGCTCAGACTCTGGGAGAAAGCTCAGGCAGAGACTGGAGCAAACAGAGTCTTGGGTTGGTATTTCAAAGAGGCGCTTGTTTTACTAAACATCCTCAGATATGCTTCCTTGAAAATCACTGATAAGGAGAAAGTAAACTTCCAGAAAGTTCATCAAAAGGCCCTGGGCCTGGGCCCGGACATCACATGTGTTTGTTGTGTGTGAGTGGCCAAGGCTCACCCACTGTCTTCCTTCCTAGACTATGGATTCAGACATTCACAGAGTTTTCTGTTCTACTGACAAAGTCCTGAGTTAAAAGGCTTTCAGATAATCGTATGTCAGTAGTTTTGAAATCTTTTTCAACCTCCCCTTTGAGACACAGTCTAGCTCCTATAAATCCTTTGGTCTCTGCGACTTGCATTCTCACATTTGCCCGAATCCCTGAGGAAATGTGTTGGTGGAATTTGTGGGCTCCTCCAGCTCCCACCCCCATGAGGCTGTCGCCCTCTTCCAACCATCAGCTGAGAGTCTCTCTAAGGAGACATGTAGCATTCCTCTGTGCCTTTCTCACAATTATAGGAAAGACTGATTCCTAAACTGAGTAAAACTGAGTAAGCTTAAGAGAGACTTATGTTTGTCTGAGCCTGGATATTTTACACAAGCCCAGAGGTACAGGACACTCAAATACCAGTCATGGGAAAGTTCAAACATGACATTAGTTCAGTGCTGACATAAGGCCCAGCACCAAGAAAAATTTCAATAAGTATGTACTTAATAAATGTTAAGTAAAATATTTGAGCATTTCTAAGGTCAAAGGCTAATCCATGATACGATAGATTTTTTTAAGTGGCTACATCACATTCAAAGGGAAATGTCAATGGGAATTTAAATATCAAAAAATAGGTGAAAATGTAAAACAAAATGCTTAAACGTATATATGTCCCCAATAACAATGACACTTCAGGTGTGCATTCACACCCACTGGCTGTTTTCCTGTAGATGTGAAAGCATTATTCACCTATGATTTACTGCTGTTTAGAAACACCCAATTTCTAGAATTGACAAGACCTCTTCTTGGAAAAGAGATTTTTTTTCAAAAGCATTTATTACATAATAAAAGAATTTTCCTCAAAATTAGATCCACCAGCTAACTGCACTGAGCATCATATGGAGTCATTGTCTAAAATGTAGATTCTTCATCAACCATCTTCTCTGCATCTAACACATGAGGAGTCAGGAATCTACATTTCTAATGCTTCTATTGATTCTAGAGCCACTGCACTAAGACCTTGAGAGTAGGGAAAGATGATTTCCAAAAAGAAACAAAAACACACAATGAACTTGTGAAGCCTCCTTGTAGACACAAAGATTTTGCAAGCATTAAAGACTCCATTTTTCTTCCAACAGGAATCTAACTACAATCATAATAATTACACTGTGTTGGTAACAAAATTATGGGAACCATGAGTACCTTAAAAGTTACATTGTCATTATTAAAATAAAATCTACAAGAAGCTGTAGAATGATCTGGTTACCACACTTCTTCCCACCCCGGCACATACGCACAAACCCCCTCTCCAAAGGCAGGACCTCAGCCTCTTTCAGAGGCCCTGGTAAACCTGAACCTCACCCACTTTCATGATCTGTGCCAGACTAGAATGAACTGCGAAGAGCACAGGATCCTACACCTAGATGCTCCTGGCTACTAAACAGTTCCAAAGTTGAATTTGACTCAAAGGTCTGTTGGAATCTCAGACATTCCAATTAGCCCCAATAAGAAAATACTGACCCTTCTAGAGAAGCTAGAGAGTCTTGGAGATGACCCATTCTGTACTTCCAGGGCCCTGAAGACCCAGTCTAGAGTGGAGCTGCTCTGCAGGGGGATGAACAGGCACACGCAATGGCAAAGTGCTAACAGAAGAGCTGGGCTGTGGCTTTGCTTCCTCAATACATGGGGGCAGCAGCTGCAGAATGCCCATCAATGAAATACAGCTGGGCCTCCCATCCAGAGCTCATACCATTTGCATCCTCAGCTGAGCATCAGCCAAGCCCAGGCACATTCCCTGAACGGAACCAGTGGGAAGGTCAGAGTCAGGGATGAGTAGCAGCGGTGCTCCCACAGAACGTGAACCTTCCTTCTCTTTGACATCTCCATCACAACGTCATGTTCATCTTTACCTCAAAATACCTGATTTCCTTTTTCACAGTGTAACATGAAATCCTCAAAGAGGGAATCTGGGGTAGGTGAGCCCTACAAATGGGTTTGAACTGATTGCCCCTCCCCCTCACCCACGACTCTGCCTCTTGGGAACCAACAGGATGAAACCTGACATTTATTACGATATGAGACCAATACATAGGCTAAATCAGAAAAACAAAACAACAAAAACTGCAAGGTTGGATTTTTTTTAAATATTAAGGAATAGGGAATCCTTTTATACTGGTATCATCCTGCTGAGTTTATGAAGACATATGGGAAATTAAGAGCAACTTGCATTACACAGAGAGGCAACCTTAGGTTATTTTCACATAAATTTTCAACTGACATTCATCTCTATAGACCACTTAATCACGTCAGTCACAAGAAAAACAAAGATATAATTCTCATTCTCAAATTCCCTTTCCTGTTGTGAGCCTACATAGAAAATCTATTCTCATTTCTAAGTGGGAGAAGAAATGATTTGCTTTTAGGGGCAGAAAGCATTAGAAAAGGATATATTCTGAATGCCAGAACAATGTGTCTCATTTTTGGTGAAAAAATAACTACAGAATAAATAGATATGCATGTTACAGAAATATGTAATTTGCACATATGTGTAAGTGTATTTTTTCCTCCCAGTTTCTACTCGATCCACATAACAGATACAAGTCCCATTGCCTTATTTCACAGGAGAATCATACTTGAAACTAGAAGAAACCATGTTCAATCTGTCCATTTTACAGGTCAGCAAATGAGGCCTAGAAGGTTCAGTGCAATTTCTGCAAGGCCACAGGTCCACAGGGTCACATAAAAAGAGGATGAAAACCTAAATTCCCCCATTCCTGGCCCAATACTGTTTCCAAAGGACCATGAAGTCCTTTTTCCCTAGGGTCTCTACCGAGATCCCCTATTGCTTAGTTAAAAAGCATAAAAAGCGCTTTCATTGCTCCATCTGTAATGCAGCCTGGTGTGTAAGACGTCCCAGTGGTATGATGGAGTTGGCACAGACACTGCTGTCCTGCTGCT
The DNA here is from genome assembly GCF_009834535.1 of Camelus ferus. NCBI lineage: Eukaryota > Metazoa > Chordata > Mammalia > Artiodactyla > Camelidae > Camelus > Camelus ferus. The sequence goes on along the minus strand of NC_045699.1, from coordinate 48,310,719 downwards.
TTTAGAGATGGCACTGCCCCTGAATCACTTAGCCCTGACAAAGCTGATACCGCTGAAAACACGCATCTGCAGGAGGTAAGTAAAAATCAGTGATTTCAGGTCTGAGTCATTTGACATTTCTTATAGCTCTTGGCAAATTCCATTCAGTTCTGTACAGTAAGAGTGTATCGAGCATTACAGGAGAGGCAGCCAGTGCCCTGCCCGTAGTCCCTTGGCATTCACTGTTTTCTCACAAAGTGATTCTCTGCCTGAAGCCTTTCTGAGGTATGGGAGTATGCTGGCTGCATGCAGGGCTGGCCAGAGCACCCAGGAATCAGTGCCCCTTGGAGTAAAACTCAAGCAACGATGCAGCTACCATACCACAATACTCCAGCTTCCTCACCCTTTAGCTGAGATAACCCTGAGGCATGTTCTAGACAGCCTCCCAGAAGTCTCTACTATGCACTGAGCCCCAGTTCTCCACCATTGGCACCTACTCTTCAGTGCACCATGTCTTAGCTTCATTTCTTTTCCATCGCTAACAGGTACTTCCAAACCACTTGCACTCAAATCTTTGTTTCAGGGTCTGTTCTGGAAGAATCCAACCAAAGACAAGCATATGTACTCTGTACAAATTACTCTTCTATGATAGGTCTTGAGATATGTAGAGGAAAAAGATACCATCCTAGCCTTCAAAAGGTAAGACCTCTAGGTAGGTAACCACAAAGGTAAGACAAGAGAAGACACAGTCCTTTGGGAGGAGACTAGAGATACAGACAATAAAAATATGTTCACTAATGAGATTCTCACAATGAAAAGGAGAATTTGCCATTAAGAACTCAGCACGAAATTCTCTAAAGCAGGAAGGAGTCAAAATACCTAAGTAGTACCATTACACACATCAAATAAACAGCCGAGGTTCTGATTTCACTTGGAAATATGTCAAGAGTTTTTATAATTGCTTCCAATGTAAGCTTTAATAATCAGTCCAAAAGGAAAGATTTCATACAACTCAGGCTTGTTTTTTTCATGGCAAGATTAGGTACATAAACCCCTGAACTGGCTGAACAAGATTAATTGGCTATTTTGCATCTTGTGCCTGAAGAGTGTCAGAATGATCAGTCTTTTCATTCAGTTTTGTCAACATATACTCATTTATGTGCAAGGCAAACAAATTAAATAATTAAATTTTGTGTATGTCACTAGGTTGACAAAGACCACAGAAAAGGAAAATTACAGGCCAATATCACTGATGAACATAGATGGAAAAATCCTCCAAAAACACTAGCAAACTGAATCCAACAATATGTTAAAATGATCATACACCATGATCAAGTGGAATTTATCCCAAGGACGCAAGCATTTTTCAACATCCACAAATCAATTAATATGTTGCACCACATTAACAAATTGAAGAATAAAAACCATATGATCATCTCAACAGATACAGAAAAATTTTTTTGATAAAATTCAACATTGATTTATGATAAAAACTTTCCAGAAACTGGGCACAGATGGAGCACATACCTCAACATAATAAAGGCTATATATGACAAACCCACAGCTAACATCATAATTAATGGGGAAAAGCTGAAAGCTCAGGAACAAGACAAGGATGCCTACTCTTGCCACTTTCATTCCACATAGTTTTGGAAGTCCATAGCAATCAGAGAAGAAAAAGAAATAAAGGGAATCCAAGTCAGAAAATAAGATATAAAACTGTCACTGTTCATGAATGACATGATATTATACATAGAAAACCCTAAAGAAGCAACCAGAAAACTACTAGGGCTCATCAATGAATTTGGCAGAATTGGAGGATACAAAACTAATATACAAAAATCAGTTGCATTTCTATACACTAACAACAAAATAGTTTAAAAAAAAGAAGAAGAAATTAAAGAAATAATCCCATTTACCATCACACCAAAAAGAATAAAATACCTAGGAATAAACCTACCCAAGGAGGCAAAGGACCTGTATACTGAAAACTGTAAGATACTGATGAAAGAAATTGAACATGACATAAACAGATGTAAAGATATACCATGTTCTTGGATTGGAAGAGTCAATATTGTTAAAATAACCATAATACCCAAGGCAATCTACAGATTCAATGCAATCCCTATCAAATTACTAATGACACATTTCACAGAGGTGGAACAAAAAAAGTTACAATTTGCATGGCAACACAATAGACCCCAAATAGCCAAAATGGTCTTGAAAAAGGATAATGGAACTGGGGAAATCATGTTCCCTGACTTCAGACTATACTAGACAGCTACAGTAATCAAAAAAGTATGGTACTGACACAAAACACATATATAAATAGAACAGGATAGAAAGCCCAGAAATTAACCCATGCACTTATGGCAATTAACCTACAACAAAGGAGGCAAGAATATACAATGGAGAAAAGACAGTCTCTTCAATAAGTGGTGCTGGGAAAACTGGACAAGACTACCTGTAAAAAACTGAAATTAGAACACTGTCTAACACCATATACAAAAATAAACTCAAAATGAATTAAAGACCTCAATGTAAGACCAGATACTATAAAACTCCTAGAGGAAAACATAGGCAGAACACTCTTGGACATAAACCACAGCAGTATTTTTTTTGAACCAGCTCCTAGCATAATGGAAATAAGAGCAAAAATGAACAACTGGGATCTAATTAAACTTAAAAGCTTTTGCACACTAAGGATACCATCAACAAAACAAAAAGACAGTCTACAGAATGGGAGAAAATATTTGCAAATGATGCGACCAACAAGGGAATAATTTCCAAAATATATACAGTTCATACACCTTAATATAAAAAAACAGGCACCCTAATAAAAAATGGGCAGAATACCTAAACAGATATTTCTTCAAAGAAGACATCCAGATGGCCAACAAGCACATGAAAAGATGCTCAAAATCACTAATTTTTAGAGAAATGCAAATCAAAACTACAATGAGATATCACCTCACACCAGCCAAAATGGCCATCATTAAAAAGTCTACCAACGATAAATGCTGGAGAGGGTATGGAGAAAAAAAGGAACCCTCTTATACTGTTAGTGGGAATGTAAATTGGTGCAGCCACTGTGGAGAACAGCACAGAGATTCCTCAAAAAACTAGACGTACCATATGATCCAGCAATGCCACTCCTGGGCATATATCCAGAGGGAAATATAATTTGAAAAGACACATGTACCCCAATGTTCACAGGAGCACTATTTACAATAGCCAAGATATGGAAACAACCCGAATGTCCATCAACAGATAACTGGATAAAGATGTAATATATATCTGCAATGGAATATTACTCAGCCATAAAAAAGAATAAAATAATGCCATTTGCAGCAACACGGAGGGACCTGGAGATTGTCATTTTAAGTGAAGTACGTCAGAAAAAGAAAAATACCATATGATATTGCTTATATGTAGAATTTTTTTTTTTTTAAACAAGGACACAAATGAACTTACCTACAAAACAGAAACAGACTCACAGACATAGAAAACCAACTTATGGTTACCAGGGGGTAAAGGGTATGGGAAAGGATAATCTGGGAATTTGAAATTTGTACCTTTTGGGGAGTGATGGAAATGTTAGCTATCTTGATTGTGGTGGTCATTTCGCTGGTGTATACATATATACATCAGGATTCATCAAATTGTACACCTGAAATATGTATAGTTTATTGTACAGGAATCATACCATAATAAAGAAGTTAAAAAAAAAGAATAAATGACCATAACATTGCATTGGCTTAAAAATTGGACTTGATGTAATCTTGGAATTAAATTTCAAGAGAAATACAAAGAGCTTGGCCAGTCACATGTATCAATGACAACTTAGACTGGTGCATATTATATTTAAAGGATGAACTTTATAAAAGAAAAATGCATCACAGAGCAAAGAATGAAGCCCGTGAAAAATAATATACTGCAGCAGGACAAGATGCTATTATTTATAGTTCTTGAAAAGTATAACATTTCAGTTATATTCAGTTCAGTCCAGAGTCTATCATTTTGGTATGATTGTCTGGGCTTATGAACCCACAGAGGAAGAATCTAAGAGTCTGTGAGGATCCAAGTATTGGTGCGTCCATTCAACATTACAAAGAATGCTTGGTTTAAGGTGACAGGTCATTTCTCGGAAAAACTGATAGGGAAGATGTTACCACGTGGTACACAGCATGGGAATAAGGTGGTCTGGAAAAGGACACAAAGTAGGTGAGTGGATTGAGGAAAGCACTCTAGGATAGAATCTGGGAAATGGCACTTGGGTGTGGCTGGTTCTCACTAAGACTGTCACCTTGGGAAGGTCTCACAAAGACAGGACTCAGAGTCATAAGGGAATAAGGGTCACTGGTATAGTGCTAGATGGAGTCTACTCTTCAACCGCCTACCACTTGGCAAACCAGTCTCTTCTTGAACCCTCCAGTGACAGAGAACTCTCCCTATCAATCCATTCACTACATGTATCATTTAACAAACAAAAAACTCGGCAAACACATGCAAATGTCACTATTAAACAGAACATGGCTAAGTAAATCTTATTATCTCAATGATGTGAGAAAGAGAAATCACAAGGGCATCTGGTAGTCCTTTAGGCTATAAAGCACCTCTTCCCCTTAGATACATTTGTAGGAGGTACTCCAGCACCCTATTTGAAGTTGGGTATGGCCACAGTTTTGTTGCTTGGGCTAAGGAAATGTGGGTGGAAGTGACCTCTACCAATTACATATGAAGTATTAAAAGTCTGTGTTGTGAATTTCTATGTTTGCTTCTCCTTACCAGAGTGATCATGGAAATAAGTGTTGAGATGGTGCTTCCAACAGGATGGGTCCTGGGGTGTTTGGTATGGGCATAGCTCCCTCCCACCAACTACCTAGAACTTGTGGTGTGAAAAATTAGCCTGTGTGTGTTAACCACTGAGATCTAGGCACTGTCTGTTATTGTTGCAAACTCTATCCACACTGATTGTTAGGGTCAGTTTTAGCTAGGATTATTTTAAAATGCCAATTTATCAGATAGCGCCTTGGTCGATTTTTCTATATATCTACAGCAATAGTAGAGGGGCATTAAACACAACTCAAGTTCAAATACTTTAACACTAAAAAGGGGTGTAATTGCTTAGCCTTTTTAACTTACTGAGTCACAAAATGAACACATGTTAAACAAGTGTTCATATCTGAGAAAACTATGTGCACCAAATTCAGCTTAGTGGTTACTTCTGGAGAGGCAAAGAAGAAAATGGAATCCTATAAAGGAACAGTACATGTGAGGGTCACTTATGTCAGTGATGTTTTATTATTACTTTAAATCTGAACCACATATTATCAACATTGAAGGTTTTATACAGCTAAGTAATTGAATATTTTCTATTATATAGAGTATGCTTCAGCTCATCCAAAATACATTTTTAAAAGAAAGTTACTTAACAATTATTGAAGTCAAAGGATTTTCTGATTATCATCAGCTAACCTAAACCTCCAAAGAAAATACCCTACTTCCTGAAGAGTTCTAGACAGTAGAGATTTACCTGGATCAAAACATAATAATACTCTAAGTTCTTAAAGGATGGCATATTGTAGAAAGGGAAATTCACATTTCAACATTTCTATATGTTTGAATTCTGGCCCCTGGAAAGATTTCCTTACCCTAAGTTGGTTCTCCACTGGAGAAAGTTCCCTTCTTCAATATGACTATGAGTCCAATGATTGTGTCTACATATATGCAGTGGAAAGAACATAAGATCTGAATGTACGTTAAGTGAAAATTCCAACTTCGTAACACCTATTGGCTGTGTGGCCTTGAGTAAGCCAATGAACTTCTCCATTTCTTCATTTTGAAATTTAAAAAGTAAAGAGAAATTCCTCTTGCATAGGGTCAATATTATCTTACTGATGTTTTTCAGTACCCCAGTTTTAGAACAGAACACCATGCAAATGTCAAATATGGTGTATTTAATGGTATAATATGTTTATGTGGGGATTTTAAAAAAATCTGAAGCCTGAATAACTTACATCTTGAGATGTGTGCAGAGAGTTATATATTTCATTAAAATGTTGACAAGAGCAGAGCTGCTCTTATTCTGACCTCATCCTTGCCCTATTCAAAGCCCTTTCATGGTAACTTACGGTTGTTATTACCACTTTTAGATTACCAGTGAGGCGCACAGCTTTTCTTATACTTCTTAGAGATTTAAATTTTCTCCCAGAGTCAGACCAGGCCTTTTATTTTCTTTGAAAGGATGAGGGAGAGGAGACCAGTGAGGAAAAGAGGAGGAGGGAATGGTAAGGGGGTCACAGAAAGAAGGGGCTAGTTCTCTTGGAGTCCAGTCATCTGATTCCCCTCAGAACCTTATTTGCTCCTCTCTTGCTCGTTCATCCTCCAGAGCCAGACCCATTTTCTTAGTCCTAATTTCTTTTCCCCTCATGAGAATTTATTTTAACTGGGATCAAGAGTCAATGCTGAAGAGCAGAGGAGCCCTCACTCAGTTTGAAGAGCATCTGACCATATTGAATTTTTAAAATCAACATTGGTATTTTGATACTATGAAAAACAGATACTACGTATTGGCATTGTCTTTTTGTACCAGTACTGCAAACGCTAGTCAAAATGATGATTAAATAAGAAAATGCATGGGAAAAAGTGCTTTATAATGTGCTTTGGTCATTACAATTTAAAAGACCCACAGATTTTTCATTGCTTTGTTTGAAACCTTATCTGATAACATCTCAATATATTCTAAAAACATTATCCCCTAAGCCCAGCAATGTTGTATATCTGGGGATTAAATTGCCAGAGTTCTTCACTAATTGTCAGGGTTTCTTCACTAATTGTCTGTGTATATGTGTGTGTAAGTGTGTGTGTGTGTGTATGTGTTTGGTTGGTTTTATTTTTCATCTTTGTTGGTTTTGTTTTCCATATTATGGGTAGAAACTGTTATTTTAAATTAGTTTTATGCTAACATTTATTAACCACTTATTGCTTGATAAGCACTTTCAGGTACATTATCTCATTTCTCAAAAGTTCCCAGAAAGAAATTGTTTTTATTTCCATTTCACAGATGAAACAACTGAGGTCCAAAGAAGGTACCTAGGTTTATAGCAGCAGTAACTGGCAGAGCCAGGACTCAAACCCAGTGCTTTTACATCAAGTTATTTTCTTGTTCTACTGCAGGATAAATGAGGATAAGATTTTGATACTTTCTCCTTGGCAAGAACCAGCAGAGTTTTTGGGTTTTTTTTAATGAGGTAAAGTTCTCAATGTGACTTAAATATAAATGCAATCTAAGTCTCAGAAACAAGGCAATCAGAGCTGCTAAATCTTAGCACCTGCAAGTAAAGAGCAGAAAGCAAGGCCAAGAAACACTTTTAAAATGTGAGGCACACAAGAGAGGCACTGAAATTGCACTCAGTGTCCAAAAATGATGATATGGAATTCCTTAAATTCTGGTGCTAGAGAAAGACAGAATCATCAAGTTCTTGCAGAACTTCATGGGATTATTTATCTTCAGGCTGGGATTTATAACAATCACCTGATAGGTTCAAGCTGAGAAAAATGAGTTGTCAAAAAAAGGCAATAAAAATTGCAAGTTCAAGCAACCACCCAAATGATAAAATTGTCACATATGTACATATCAAGCAACAATCACATTCATTGCGTCCAAAGTCCTGGTACTTAATACTGTCTGCCGAGGAAGCTAAGTTCCATTTAGAGTTTTGCTGTTAGCGCAAATATATTTGAAAGAGAACTGACTGCTGGAGTTTTTCATGATTTGACAGAGAATGCAGTGAAATTGTCTTGAGAGGAATCCACTGGTATCTGGGAAGATTAGTCAAAAGGGATGTATCAGCCCTAAGTTAATCTTGCAAAAATACACTGGTAATTACAGTAGGGACATGGGAGATCTCAATCAGCTCATAGTTGTATTTTTAGGGAAAAAATAATACTTCAATCACCAGTTTGAGTGTATTTTCCCTCAGGGAAACCCTCCTTTTGTAGATTTTTCAGGCATGAGAGGTCTGTGGGAATAACAGAGAAAAGGAGAGGGAGAAGGAAAGTTAGGAGAGAGATGGGAGGAAATATATTGAGAGGGGAAGGGAGAGGGGGCGCAAGGGAAGGGAGAGGGGGCGCGAGGGAAGGGAGAGGGAAAGAAAGAGGAAAATGGACTAAGGATGAAAAGTTTGATTATTTTGATCACTTTTTAAAGCTATTTTGTTGTAAGTACATTTATCCTCACCAAAAATTCATATTACTGATTTCAAAGAGTGAAAATGAGGATGGGAAAGGGGATGCCCTCATGTTCATATTTATAGGTTGCTGACTTTCTACTGCTTTTCCTGCTCCCTCTGACTTGCCTAGCTTTCGTCCAGTACAGCACTTGCCGTTTTTCACCTGCTCTAGCAGAACCAGATCAGTGAAGAGCTGAAATCTGGCCAGAAATATTGTTGCGGACCACATTAGAATTTTAGTGATTCTGAGTTTCCCTCTCATTAGTGATAGAAAAGTTTGTATTTTGCCTCTTAAAGTCATCATTCTCTTAAATCGGGCTTTCCATTTAAGAGGCTGCAGCCAGCATGGAAAGGTACAATTTAAGGATTATCTGATACTGAGAGGTACAACAGATGTTTTTCTGAATACCTAACATTCAAGGGTGTGACTTCTGGAACCACCAATGGTATGCTCATTGCATATCATACTTCTCAGCCCATTCTACTGTCCTCCCACAGTTAATCTCTCCCCTTTCAGCTCACTGCCTTCCATATGTACTCACTTAATCTACAAACTTTGCTCTCTCTCCAGTGACATCTTAACCTCTCTTTTGGTTTGTGACATTCAAGCATTACTCAGAGCAATGCTCTCCTGACTTGTTACCACCATGAGACCTTTTATGCCGCATGCTGCTTGGGCACACAGCTTCTCTACCACTGTTTCAGCCTTTTGGGTGGTTCTTGGCAGGCTTCTACTTTGTCAGCATGTTTGAATTTTAGAGGCTGGTTGGCATCCTCACCAAATGCCATGAATAAAACACCACCCTCCAACCTTCATCAAAATTCTGTGCTGATATAGTTAAACTCACCAAGAAAATATATATCGTGCTCTAACTTTGGGCACTGTGTGTCTCTCATACCCACCCTCCAACCCCTACACACACTTTAAGCATGGCTCAACAATCCTGGACCTGCAAAAAATCTGGTGAGATACAAGTGACAGAAACCTCATTAGTATGTAAAGTATGCAAGAAGGCAAACACGCAATGATTTGGGGGAGAAAAAAACGTACTGAAAAAGTGGGTGTTGACTGAATGAATGCATTCTTGGAACAAAGATGGCATGAAAACACTCTACTGTAAAGCAAACATCTACAAACAATGATCAGCGTTTTTTCTTTAAAAATTCACCAGTGAGCTGAATCAAAAGAGGTCCTGAAAATAAGAGCAGAAACTGAATAAACTGGATAATACAGTGAACCTACATGGGAGTGGAGAAAGGGGTACACGTCATCTCAGTAACAAGTTTTGGGTTTTAATGTCCCTGAGGATATGACATCCTGAGGACTTGAGTTGGAACTAAGACTCCTACGTAAAAGCCAGGATTCCTGAAAGCTTGCTCTTCACATTAGAGAAAGAGTGTTTGATATAAATCCACCTGCTGGTATAGGAAGACTACAAGGAAAGTGAACTTTGACTAATTATACTTCGGGATTGTTCAAATTTGGCTTATGAATATAGAAGCATAAGCCCAAGAGAAATACACACGCTAAATATTTCCAAAGAGATACTCTTAAAACCTAAGGCCCACATGAATCCTACAGAAGAATCAAGTTCTGCTGAAGATTAGCTAAATGCAATTATAAATATAAATAAGAAAACAATCCACCATGAGCCAGAGACAGCAGACACAACATCCAGGAGCACTAGAATACTAGCAATTTCAGGAAAGAGGAAGAGTATTTAAAAATGCAAAAGCATAGGAACATTATAAAAACAGAGTTTTTAAAATGCACATAGAACTTCCAGATATTAAAAATGGGTTAAGGGACATGGAATATAAAACGAATGAGAAGATCCAACATATCAAAAGAGAACAGAGAAATGGAGGAGGAGGATACTTGAAGATGTGACGGCTGAGAGTTTTTCAGAATTAGTACAAACATGACTTGATATTCACAATGTGGAACAAGTCCTAGCCAGTATAAATACACACTTAGATACGTTATACTGAAATTTCAGAACACCAAAGAAAGAGAAAAGTGTAAAAGCAACTGGAGAGAAAAAGTGGATTACCTATTAAGAATAGTAATCAAAGAAGAGGGTTTTCACAACAATAAAGGCCATGGGGGTGGGAGGGAAAGTGAAATGGATTAACACTGTGAAAGTTCTAGATTGAATAAATTATTATTAATAATTAATAAATTAATAGATTATTCAATCTAGAATTCAATGCCTAGGTAGATCACCATTTCAGATTAACTGTAATATAAAAATAACTTCAGATAAATATCAAGAATTTTTACGATTCACTAGATCCTTGCTGAAAGAACTACCAAAGGACAAATTTCATGAGGAAATTAAATTCAGAAGAGAGGAATAAAATGAAGAATGGTAAGAAAAACCCAAACTGATGAATATGTGGGAAAGTTCAAGGAAGCCCTGACTGAAAAAATTAGTGAAAATTTAAGGGAGATACAAATTTCATGAACAACAGCTAAGATCTCAAAGCAAACTAAAAATACTGATCAAGAGAAGCACTGAGCTGTTGATTACCCTCAATATTTCTTAAGTTTATATATTTAAAATTTAAGAGTAAGCTTTAAGAGAATACAAATATAATCTATAATTTACAATATAAAGGGCTATTAAAACAAGTAATCTAACCTAGAAGACAGAGACCAGAAAAAAAATTTAAGTCCATGCTTATTTATAATTTAATGCTGAAACACCTGTAGTATTCCCTTTAAAGTCAGCAACAAGGTAAAGATGTCCTGTACCACTGCCTTTATCCAATATTACACTGGAGGTCTTAGTCAAAGCACTAAGAAAAACAAATTAGTCATAACAATCATAAGAGAAAAAGTCTGCTACTACTTGCAGATAATGTAACTGAAAAAAATCTAAGAAATATATGGACACTCATACAACTAACAATAGGGTTTAACGAAGTTTTTCCCAAGAAAATTGATATAAAAATATCAATATTGTTCCTATAATGTAGCAACAAACAACTAGAAAATGTAATCATCCCACAGCAATTCCACTGCTAAGTGTCAATCCACGGGCAGCTCTTGCACACATGCACATAGATACAGAAATAAGGATATTTTCTGAAAAAAAAAGCTGTAAGAGTATAAAACATAAGAAAATAAACAAAAAAGAATCAACCAAACCGCCCCTGAGTAGGTATAGTCACACAAAAGGATAAAATGTGACAACTGAAAAGAATGAATTGCCAGTTGGATAAATCTCAGAAATATAACGTTAAATGAGAAGGAAAGCTGCAAAAGGAAAGTTCAATATGGTATCATTTATGTAAAATCTCCCTAAAATATAATTTACGAATATATAGACTTGTAGGAAAAATATGCAAATATGCATGAGAATCATGTGGGGAAATGAAGCCTCTAACTTCACATATATTTACTCTTGAACAACATAGGGGTTTATCCACGTATAACTTGTAGTCAGCCCTCCATATCTGTGGTTCCTCCACATCCAGATTCACCCAACCATGGACTGTGTAGTACTATAGTATTTACTATAAAAAAATCTGCATATAATCTCATCTACATGAGTTCAAACTCTCATGTTCAAGAGTCAACTATAGTTACTTCTGGGTCTAGGACAGTAGGACTTCGGCCATATCTGTAATATTTTCTTTTTCTTGAAAAAATATTTGAAATGAATATGGCAAAATTTTAAGATTTGGTCTTGCTGGTGGGTACAGGGATGGCTATTATATTATTTCCTTTAAATTCTTTCATAATTAATAAATAGTGAAAAGATTGATTATTGATTATTATTGATTATAATGACATTTTAACCAAATTATTTTTTATCAAGTTTTCTGATATCCTTGTTATAATGCCTGGAATAATGTAGATAAATAATAAGTATTTTCTTTTTGTTTCATTTCTTTTTTTGTTGTTGTTCCCATTGGATCTTACTCAAAGTTTTGCTGCCAAATTTCAGAAGAGACTTTAAAAAAATTTTTTTTTCACCCTTTGACTCCTTTCTCCCATTTCTTCTCCCTTCCCAACCCCCACCTCTGGAAACCACAGATCTCTTCTCTGTATCTATGAACTTGTTTCCCGCCCCCCCCCCCTTTTAGATTCCACAAATAGGAGCAATCGTACAGTGTTTGTCTTTCTTTGACTTACTAGTTTCACATAGCATAATGCCCTCAAGATCCATCCATGGTGTTGCAAATGGCAATATTTCATTCTTTTTATGGCCAAATAATATTCCATGGTATATATGTGTATGGTATACAAACACACACACACACATACACACCATGGTTTCTTTATCCACCTACCAGTGGACACTTCAGTTGTTTCTACATCTTGGCTATTGTAAATAACGCTAAAACAAACATGGGGGTGCATATAACAATAAGCATTTGATGAATTAAATACATGAGAATTGTGAGAGCCACTTTGAGATTTACCTCCTCCCTTCTGTTTCTATTTTATTCTATTTCGCTTCCTCTTTTTCTTTCTCCTGACTGTTTCTGAGAGAAGCCACTGATGTGTCTTGAACTTCCATGCAAAATAAGAATGGCAAATACAGCAAGAAGAGAATAAACTATCTTTCCTCTCCCAGACTTTTAGACTTCTGTTTGTGCCAGGTTAAGGTACAGAAAGACTGACTGATGTCTTTTGTTGCTTTCTTGATCAGTCAAGCTCATCGTTCACATATTAGAGGGATGAGAATCTTTAGCCACATAGCTTCTAGCAATTAAACCTCTTGCTTTGAGGTTTGGTTCCTGTTTGATTTTTAAGAAAATTTAAAATAAATTTGCTACCAGGAGGATAAAGATGATAACAGATGACTTATTCACAATTTCTCCCAGTTTACTTTATATTTTTCTTTTTCTTTTTCTTTTGACAAAAGAAAGGATTTTAACATTGAAAAACATAGTGCTATTGCCTCTCCCTTTTCCCCCATGAGCAATGGGAGAAAGGACTCCTTTTCCTTCTTACAATTTCAATATGAACAGTAGTAACTAGCACCCACAATACACAACATGTGCAGTTATTGTCTGGATGGACGTATTCTTGGCCTTATATAGCAAGTTAAGGGTATTAAGAATATGTATTTATGTTGAGAAATGAGTTCTTTGTTTGCCCTTTCAGAGATATAGCCTGAGCCTATGAGTATCTTCACTTACATCATAACCTCTGTCCCAACCTAATCTCCCATTTTCACCTGATTCTGCAATACAAAAGGTTCACAAATATCACCAGAAAATAAATCATCAAGTAATATCTGTCCTTCTTAACTACCAAGGGATATCCTTAAGGTGAAATTCAAGGATCAGCCAAACATTTTTATTTGCCCCAAAATCAGAATGCTCAAAATTATACAACTGAATATACTGACAGCTAAAGTTATTCCAGGAGCCATGAGGTAAAAGTACTCGCTGTGTTGCTTCACAGGCTGTGTTGAAACAACATATTCACTGAAAGTACGTTTCTGCTAATACAAGTAGTGGTTTAGCTCAAGTGTCTGTTTTCACACAGTAATAAAGTAGGTCAACATGCATGTTCCTTCCACACTCAGCCAGAAAGATCCTCCACCTGAGAACATAAGAACACGCTACAGCTGATCCTTGGGATGTACGGACCAGAAAGGAAACTCAGCATACTTACTTTTCAGCTCTTTACAATGTCATATTTTAAAATACATTTTGCAGGTTAAAAAACAGTCCGTTAGATATTATTTCTGCCTATCTCTTTGAGAAGGCAGAAATAATATCATCTTTGGACAATCAACACCTTATTTTGAGCTAACCTACAGTAGCTTTTTTTCCCCCCATGATATGATTCCACATTTCCTAAAATTTCCATGTCTTTGTCTCCTCAATAGCAAACATTATAGAAGGGGAGGTACAGTGGGGAAGAAGTGCAAGAAGTTTAACCAGAAAGATGCTGGAGAAACTATTTGCTGGTATAAACTTGGAGCATCTCAACAAAATAATTTATGACCAAAAGAAACTGAACACTATACAGTTCTCAATATCCCACTAACATCATCCATAAACCAGTTAGTTTATCAAATTCTTGAAATATGTCCATTTTAAAAAAGCAACTTCATCAAAATGCTACATTCATAATTAATAATATATACAAGTTACCACTGAAAAGAAATATAATAGAACACAATTGTTTATACCCCATAGATGAACCTTCTTGTTCTATGGCTTCCTATTCAAGAAACATTCCATAACTTATCAATTCTTTACTAACATGTGTACTATCAAAATATAATTATCAATCATAATATTAAGTTATTTTATAAAATAATCCAAGTTCTCAGCATAAAAATTGCTATGATTATTCCAATTTGTCTGTAAAGGCAAAAAAATACACATACCTCAACAAATATAAAGCACGGGATGATGGAATAACTTCGTTGAGTGTTGTTTCCTACAGCCATTTCTTACAACATGTAGCAAGGCTGCACTGTATAAAACCGTCCAGGCTGAAACAGAAATAGGTGGCATGCTGTAAGAACCACATGTTTAGCAGTCCCTTAGGTATTTACATAAAAATAGCAGCTACCCTCTAGATAAGCAAGTTGTGTACAAACAATGCAAAATACTGATCTACAACACAATCAAGTCAGACTAATTAGCATTCCAGGGGAAAGGAAATAATATATACTAGCCCTGAACAGTCTTCAAGCCTAAATGACCAGGTAGGAAGCTTCTGTGCACAAGGTTAGAGTGAACATAATTCTAATTGCCCGGTGCTGCTCGGTGCCTTAACCCAGCAGACTGCATTCACGCTGCAAAATGCAATCTCTGCTACAAAACATTTGTTACTGTCCATTCTGTGTGGATATCCTCTATCTGTGCCCCATCTCCTGGTTTGCAGCCTAAGGACTTGTTTGTTTCTGCCCTTGCCTCTCCAGTGGGAGCTGACATTTAGTGCTGAGGCACAGATCCCTGACTTCCCTCCTTGACCACTCTTTGTCCTTGCTCCCTTGACTACACGGCTATTAACTACTTGGGATTAATACATCACTGATGCCTCTTACTGAATTCCCTCAGCTGTGTGTGTGTGTGTGTGTGTGCATGTGTGCATGTGTGCGTGTGTGTGTGGAGAGAGGGAGAGGGAGAGGGAGAGAGACTGACTTCAAACACAAAACATTGATGCCGTAATACACTCTCTTAACGTAGAAGAATGGAGAGGCTGGGAAACAGCAGGTTATTTTAAATACTTGTTAGAACACCTCTGTCATACTTTGAAAATATTTGAAAGTATTCTTGTATTAGAAGATCAGTTAATTTTGGTTCTTCTTAATAACAATAACAAAATAGAGATACTAAGGCTTTCATGAAACTTCCAAAGCCAGATAAAAAAAGAATTTTCCACTATACCTTTTATTCTCTAGCCAAAGCAATACTTGTTTCAGGTACCTGCTCTTGAGCGTTATTATTTTTTTGTTTGTTCTGTTTCCGTGTCAGACTTCCCACCAGCTCTTCTGGATTGTGCTGTAATGCGTGACACAGGGACTACTAGTCTGTGCAAATAGCCAACTGCACTTTTCTTAAAGGTCATGAATTAGTTTTTTTAACTTC
>NC_045699.1:47677239-47694834 GCF_009834535.1 Camelus ferus | reverse complement strand
AGGATAAAAGATCAGCCCTATAACTCCAATTTAAAACATGTCAGTAATTAATTTAGACTTGTGATTTTAACTTGAATTTCACTATAAACAGTGCTGAAACTTAACATATTAAGATTAATCATATTTATAAGTTAAATTTATTAAATATTTAAGATTTACTATAACATTTGTGACGGTCTGACAGAAAACTGAACTACTTAACAAATACTGAATATATTAAAAGTTATTTAAACAGTTTAAAATTTTTAATGTTTATAAAAGGAATAAAATATAATCAAAGTCCCTCTTTAAAATGATTGCTTAAATTTACTATCTAAAAAATAACATGTGTAAGCTGAACTTTAAAACTTAAGAAAAAATTAGGGTTGTAAATTCAACTTTAATACACTACATACTAATTCTTAAAACCAAAGGAACTCCCGAATAATCTTTTCTGTTCAGGAAAAGGCCACTTTCAAGGATTCCAAATCCTACTTAACTCATACTCATCCTTCAATTTCCAAGTCAAAATTCTTCCTTTTCTTTCCTTTCCTCTTTTCCATAATAGATTTATCCTATCTATCCTATGCTAGATAAAAGAGAATAAATTTGTCTCTATCATTCAGATTGCTAATTTATTCTATTCTAGTGGCATAACTTTTAATGAAAACCATTCCTCTTTCAGAAACAAACATCTCCTATCCATGGATCATAAGCACTTTTAGAACAGGGATTGTATCTTATACGATACTACTCTACGTCTCTAAAAATCTTATACATGGCAATCCTAATATGTAGTAAGTACTGGTGGTTGATGAACTAAATTCTAAGAGTCACGAGTTTCTTTTTAAAATCATATTTAAAAAAAACTCGTGACTCTTAGAATTTAGTTCATCAACCACCAGTACTTACTACATATTAGGATTGCCATGTATAAGATATTTTTAGAGACGTAGAGTAGTATCGTATAAGATACAATCCCTGTTCTAAAAGTGCTTATGATCCATGGATAGGAGATGTTTGTTTCTGAAAGAGGAATGGTTTTCATTAAAAGTTATGCCACTAGAATAGAATAAATTAGCAATCTGAATGATAGAGACAAATTTATTCTCTTTTATCTAGCATAGGATAGATAGGATAAATCTATTATGGAAAAGAGGAAAGGAAAGAAAAGGAAGAATTTTGACTTGGAAATTGAAGGATGAGTATGAGTTAAGTAGGATTTGGAATCCTTGAAAGTGGCCTTTTCCTGAACAGAAAAGATTATTCGGGAGTTCCTTTGGTTTTAAGAATTAGTATGTAGTGTATTAAAGTTGAATTTACAACCCTAATTTTTTCTTAAGTTTTAAAGTTCAGCTTACACATGTTATTTTTTAGATAGTAAATTTAAGCAATCATTTTAAAGAGGGACTTTGATTATATTTTATTCCTTTTATAAACATTAAAAATTTTAAACTGTTTAAATAACTTTTAATATATTCAGTATTTGTTAAGTAGTTCAGTTTTCTGTCAGACCGTCACAAATGTTATAGTAAATCTTAAATATTTAATAAATTTAACTTATAAATATGATTAATCTTAATATGTTAAGTTTCAGCACTGTTTATAGTGAAATTCAAGTTAAAATCACAAGTCTAAATTAATTACTGACATGTTTTAAATTGGAGTTATAGGGCTGATCTTTTATCCTAATAGTCAAAATTGTCTTATATGTTACAGATAAGTAAACTAAATATGTAAAAACATCATAAATGTTAATAACAAGGCTTAGAGTCTCTAAAATATTTATACAATTAATTTATTTCTTCAGTTTCTTTCCTTGCTTTGAAAGGTGCTTGCCCAGTAAGAATGGATTGTCATCCCAAATAACCAGATTTTTTTTTTCCCCAAATAATTTTGGTTTGAATTTTTCTTGCAAATTCTGAATTTATTTTCTCTGCTGGCTAGTTTTGTTTATGATTCAGAAGGCTTCTGGCTAGGACACTGACTATATATTCTTTTCTTGCAATTCCTAATTGCTAGGACATAAGGCTTTTTTTTTTTTTTAACCCTTTTTGTCAGTGTTCTCAGCAGGACAGTCTCTAGAGCCTATTTTCTTGCCATACCAGTTGATGTTAATCAGCTGATCCGTTTGCTTCTTTGTTTCTCTTCCTGGATCCTCTTCATGTTCTTCCTATCCCTGAGGGCTGTACCTTCATAGATATTTAACACATCTCTCTCATGGTTATGTTTGATCACAACACTCAGGTCATGCCAATGACATTTTCTTCTCTTTATTACCCTGGTCCTGGTACCGTGTTCACATGTAGCTTCTCAAAATATATTGGATTTTAAAAAGTGAAAAATAATGAATTGGATAACTAACCAAATTATTTAATATCTGAAATTTTATCTTACTCCATTCTAAATGAAGAGAGCTAAGAAAGGTAGAATGAGATTAAAGCCTTGAATACTAGATTTGGGAGTTTGGGTTTGCCAAAAGTAGTGAAGTAGTTGTTTTGTAGGACAGACTGTTTCTAATGTATTTAAACTACCATGATGTATTGGAAAAAACATTGTGTGAGGATTAGTGGGCCCCAGATTCAAGGCATAGGTTTGTCAGTGTCTAGTTTGGTAACTTGGACAGCTCCAATAACCTTTCTCTAATTTTTCATAAGCATGTCATCTGTGTAAAGCCAAGGCACAATTGTCATGAAAATGTGATCAGCTATATTTCTGAGTGAACATTTTGCAAGAACATTTATTATACTTCAAGGTTGCTGTCTTTGAAATGTTAAGACTTAGATTGTTAAAATCTGAAAGTTTCACTTTTAATTTTTGAAGTTCTTAAGTGAAGATTCCAATTTTATTTTGGATAAAATTTGCTATATTTAAGTTGGCCTTTTCATTTGAAATTATTTGAAATATACATAGTTTTTGACATCCTTAGTGTAAAAATTTATTTTTTAATTATTTTATTTGAAAAAGTTACTAGAGTGGGATTGCTTAGTTATTTTGTTGTAGTTTTATCTACCTAGGCTGAAGTGATTTTTTTTTAATCAGAACTTTTTTTTTTGAGTATGTATTATTCACAAAGTACAATTTTAGAAGAACAGAAGGATAATAGTAAAAAGTATTCTTCCATTCCCTATCTCCCAGCCCCCATTTTTCCCTTCTTAGTTTCTAAATGTATTCTTTTAGATAACTTCTGTGTCTTCACAAGTGATTACTTGTATGTATGTGTTTGTTTTTCCCCTTTTACAGAAATAAAATACTCTATAAACTGATTTGGACCTTGCAGTTTTCACGTAGTATCTTTGTGATCATTTCTTCTGAGCGCGGAAGGAAGAATTATATGACCTTGCTATTAATTATGTAAACAGTAGTTAACAGGGAAAGATCATAAAGGGAAAAGGAATCTCTGGACAGCAGTACCATTCTCAAATGGAGATTTCTATTCCAGAGCCAATGAAAGATTTTAAGGTTAATGTTGTCATTTATAAAATTTTGTATGGGAGTAAAAGCATATTTTTTAACTTGGTTAAGTTCTGAAGAGTAATAATAAAACATTAATCCAGTTAAAAAAATAAAACAATTTTTTTGAAAGCATTATGTACCTTTCCCCTGCCCCTTTAGAGTAACACTATCTTAAATTTTATCATATTCTTGCTCCTTTATAGTTTTGCCATATTAGCAAATAACTTCAACCTCTTACTTAGTTTTACATGTTATTGAACTTCTTAAAAGTGAAATTGTATTTTTCAGTAATTTGCTTTTTATTCATTTAGTGTACTGAGATATCTGTTAATGTATAAGCAGTAGTTCATTCTTTGTTGCTGTGTAGCATTACATTGTAATTAGATATCATAATTGGTAGCTTCAGTATTTTTAGCATTCCATTTTGTCCCCACTTTTGGCATGTTGGCTATGCCTCTTTGTTTTGTTTTTAAGTGTGTGTTCTTTAAGTTAATGTAGCCTGCCTTCTATGCTGTACCACTTCATGCCATAATACAGTGTGTAATGACATGTGAGGTCATTCTTATTTTTGTTTTTCTGTATGTAATGTGTATTTTCCCCTCTACATGCCTTTTTTCCCCTACAAACTTTAAAGATTATTCCTTTTATCACATTTTCCAGCAGTTTGATTATTTTAATACCTTCATATTATTTTGTTCATGTTTTTCTTAATTTGGTGTTTGCTGATGTTTGTTAGGTTTATAGTTTATTGTGTTGGGGAAAATGTCAGCCATTATATGTTTGACCACTTGATATGGTTCTGCAAGCATTTGAGACTTTTTTTTTTTACCTTTTATGGTCTATTTCAGAAAGTATGCTGTCTTCAAGTTCACTGATTTTTTTCTGCAGTATCTAATCTACTCTTAAATCTAACCACTGATTTTTTTTAAGACTTTTTAAAGAGAAGTTTTAGTTTCATAAAAAAAATTGAAGGGAAGGAACAGATATTTCTTATATACTCCCTCCCCCCGACACATGGCATAGCCTTCTCCATTTGTTAAAATAATGGATCTATGTTGATATAATCACCCAAGTCCATAGTTTATGGTTCACTCTTGGTGAACCCCATTCTGTGGGTTTGGACAAATGTATGATGACATGTATCTATCACTATGGACTCATAGAGAGTATTTTCATTGCCCTAAAAGCCTGTTCATCTCCCTCCCCTGCCCCAACCCTTTGGCAACCACTGATCTAATTGCTATCTCCATAGTATTGGTTTTTGCAGAATGTCATATATTTGGAACCATGCGGTATATAGCCTTTTCAGATTAGTTTCTTTCATTTAGTGATATTTATGTAAGGTTCCTCCACGTTTGTTTCATGGCTTCATAGCTCATTTCTTCTTAGCACTGAATAATATTCCATTGTCTGAATGTACCGCAGTTTATTTATCCATCTACCTTCTGAAGGATATCTTGGTTACTTTCAAATTTTGGCAGTTTTGAACAGAGCTGCTATAAACATCTGTGTGTAGGTTTCTGTCTGTACATAAGTTTTCAGCTCCTTTGGGTAAATACTAAGGAGAGCAGTTGCTGCATCATATGGTAAGAGTATGTTTAATATTGTAAGGAACAACCAAAATAATGTTCCACAGTGGCTATACCATTTTGCATTTCCACCAGCAATGAGAGTTTCTGTTGCTCCATATCCTTGTCAGCATTTGGTATTGTCAGTGTTCCAGATTTTGGTCATTCTAATAGATGTGTAGTAGTATCTCATTATTATTTTAATTTGCATTTCCCTGATAACATATAACGTGGAACATCTGTCCATATGCTGATTTACCTTGTGTCTTCTTTGGTAAGGTGTCTGTTATGGTCTTTGGCCCATTTTTAAATTAGGCTGTTTTCTTATTGTTGAGTTTTAAGAATTCTTTGAGTATTTTGGATAACAGTTCCTTATCAGATGTGTCTTTTGCAGAGGTTTTCTCCTAGTCTGTGGCTTTTATTTTTGTACTCTTGACATTATCTTTTGTAGAACAGAAGTTTTTTTTTTTTAACTTCAGTGACATCCAGTTTATCAGTTATTTTGTTCATGCATTTTAGTTTTGTATCTAAAAACTCATCACCATACTCAGGGTCATCTACATTTTTCCTCCTGTTACCTTCTTAGAATTTTATAGTTTTACATTTTATGTTTAGATCTGTTGTGATCCATTTTGAGTTAATTTTTGTGAAGCAGTGAAGGTCTCTGTCTAGATTCATTTTTTTTTTCATATGGATGTCCAGTTGTTGCAGCATCATTGTTGAAAAGACAATCTTTGCTCCCTTGTCAAAAGATCAGTTGACTTTGTGGTTCTATTTCTGGGCTCTGTTCTGTTCGATTTATTTATTTGTCTATTCTTTTGCCAATACCACACTGTCTTGATTACTATAGCTTTATAGTAATTTTTGAAATCAGTGTCAGTCCTTTGAATTGTTCTTCTTCAGTATATGTTGGCTAGTCAGTATAGTTGTCTAGGGTCTTTTGCCTCTCTGTATTGACTTTAGAATCCGTATGTGTATATCCACAAAATGACTTGCAGGTATTTTGGTTGGATTTGTATTCAGTCTATAGATCAAGTTGGGAAGAACTGGCATCTTGACAATATTGAATCTTCCTATCCATGAACCTGGAATGTCCTCCATTTGTTTAGTTCTTTGATTTTGTTCATCTGTTTTGTAGTTTTCTTCATATAGATCTTAAGTATATTTTATTAGATATTAGATTATTAGATTCATTTTTTGGAGGGTGCTAATGTAAATGTTATTATGTTTTTAATTTCAAATTCCATGTGTTCATTGCTGGTATTTAGGAAAGCAATTGACTTTTAGATATTAATGTTGTATTCTGCAACCTTGCTGTAATTGTTCCAGGATTTTTTTTTTCTATTGATTGTTTCATGTTTTCTACAAAGATGACCATATGATCTGTGAATAAAGACCAACCAATGAATTTTAAGTTTTAGATAATGTGTTTTTTTATCTCAAGAGTTTTTTTGGTTCATCTTCTGTTTCTCTTGTATTCATTTTATAATAGTTGTTTAAAGTTCTTGTCTGCTAATTCTATCATATCTGTCATTTATGTTGGTTTTTTTTCCTGTTTATGTGGCACATTTTCATGTTTCTTAACATGTAGTAGATTGTGAGTGGATATTGGACAGTAGAAATTTTATATGGTAGATTTTGCTTCCTTCTTTTAAAGAGTATTTTGCTGTGTTCTGACAGGCAGACAAGTTACTTATCAGCTTTATCCCTTAGTCTTGTCTTTAAGTTTTGTTGCAGTGGTTTATTAGAGTACGTAGCCTTTACTAAGGTGAGGATCAGTAAACTATAGTCTGTAGGCCAGATCTGGGTTGGCCCTTTTTTTGTACCACCCTTAAGCTGAGAGTGGTGTTTACTTTTTTTTTTTTAAATCAGTTGTTAAAACAGAAAAAATAACTGAAAACCAAGAATATGTGGCAGAATCTGTATGAGTCCTGCAAAGCCTAAAATATTTACTTATTTGGTCCTATTTTACAGAAAAGGTTTGCTAACTCCTGCCCTAGTGCTAATTTAGCCCTACTGTTATGTTCTCTTTCTGAGTATCAGCGGAATGACCGCGGTGTTCTATGAAAACACTCCATTCTGACTGGTTAGAAATCAGACATCTCTTTGCCCTGTTTGAGCTTTGCACACAGCTCTGCTACTGCTTTGGCCACGTGGAATTTCACTAGTGCAAGTACAGCTTTTTATTCATCAACTTACCTCAGGAGCCTGGAGCTGGCTGTCAGGCAAGAAGATAAGAATTCGACTTTGTTCTTTATTGGAGAACAGGGAATCCTGTCAACCTTTTGACCATCTTTCTGGGCTGAATTGAGAAAATAGGAGACTCAGGGGGCCTCTGAGGGGTCTGATCTCCTCCACATTTCCCAAGTTCTTAAACTACAAAAGCAGAGAGGCTTAAAAGCTAAGCCAATAACCTCTGTGACTCATAGTCCTAAGGAAATAATGATTAGCTCCAGTCCCTGGCCTGAAAGTGGGTTGGGTCTTTAGTGCGCGCACAGGCTCGCATTGCAGATTCTTGACAGCTATACCTTAGTAATAGGGACATATAGGCAGAGACCGTGAATAAAGATTAAATTTCTCCAGAGAATTGCTGAGGACCTCTGAAGACACTGAAAACTATAAAATGTTACTGAGAGATATTAAAGATGACCTAAATACATGCAGGGATATATAATGTTCATGGATAGGGAGACTCCTATATTGTAAAAAATAATAGCTAAATTAATATATAGTATAGATTCTGTAGTATAGATTCAGTGTAATCCAAAGTCAGAGCTGATGTTTTTGTGGAAATTGAAAAGGTGATTCTAAAATTAACATTGAAATGCTGAGGAACAAAAATAGCAGGACCTTGTTGAGTAAAATGGCCGGAGGGCTTATACTACCAGACATCCATTATAAAGCCGTGGTAATTAAGCAGTTGGGATAATAGGAAAAAGCAAGTGGGGCACAAAAGGACTCTGAACACAAACATGCTTCCAATCCTAGGGAACCCTTGGGTGGGCTTTAGAGGCAGCTTGGGTGAAATGAGTTTGTTCCCCCCACCCACCACCTACATAGAGGAATAGTGGGGTAGGAAGGAGCCCCAGAAGAGAAGCAAACCCCTCAAACTTAGAGAAAAATTACAACTGCAGTACAAAGAACTTCTGTTTTCTTAGACTATTTGATGTAATACCCATAGCCCATACTTTAGCATGCAGGCATACCTTGTTTTATTGTGCTTCACTTTATTGTACTTTGAAGATACTGTGGGTTTTGTTTTTTGTTTGTTTTTTTTTTTTTTTTACAAATAGAATGTTTGTGGCAACCCTGCTTTGAGGAAGTTTGTCAGCACTCATTTTTCCAATAGCATTTGTACACTTTGTGTCTCTGTGTTACTTCTTGTAATGTTTCATACTTTTTCATCGTTACTGTATTTCTTATGGTGATCAGAGATCTTTGATATTACTATTGTAATTGCTGGTTGGGGGCATCACCAACCGCACCCATGTAAGACTGCGAACTAAATAAATATTGTATGTGTTCTGACTGCTCCATCAGCCAGCTGTTCCCTCTATATCTCCCTCTCCTCAGGCCTCCCTATTCTCTGAGACACAACAATGTTGAAATTAGGCCAGTCAGTAACCCTCCAATGGCCTCTACATGTGTTCAAGTGAAAGGAAGAGTACACATCTCTTACTTAAAATCAGAAGCTAAGAATGATTAAGCTTAGTAAGGAAGGCATGTTGAAAGCTGGGATAGGCTGGAAGCTCTTGGGCCACTTAGCCAAGCTAAAGGTGCAAAAGAAAAGTTCTTATAGAAAAAAAGTGCTACTCCAGTGAACACACAAGTGATAAGTAGAACAGCCTTATTGCTAATGTGGAGAAAGTTTGGTCTGGATAGAAGATCAAACTAGCCACCACATTCCTTCAGGCCAAAGCCAAAGCCAAAGCCAAATCCAGAGCAAAGCCCCAACTCTCTTCAATTCTGTGAAGGCTGAAAGAGGTGAGGGAGCTACAGAAGCAAAGTTTGAAGCTAGTAGATGCTAGGTTCATGATGTTTAAGGAAAGAAGTTACATCCATAACATGAAAGTTCAAGATGAAGCGCCAAGTGCTGATAGAGAAGTTGCAGCAAATTATCTGAAAGATCTAGCTAAGATAATTTTTGAAAGTGGCTGTACTCCTCAACAACAGATTTTCAGTGTAAACAAAACAGCTTTATTTTGGAAGAAGATGCCATCTAGGACTTTTCATGGCTAGAAAGAAGTCAGTGCCTGGTTTTAAACCTTCAGAGGACAGGCTGACTTGTTAGGGGCCAGTGCAGCTGGTGACTTTTAGGATGAAGCTAGTACTCATTTGCCATTCTGCAAATCCTAGGGCTCTTAAAGAATTATGCTACTCATACCTGTGCTCCATAAATGAAGCAAAGCCTTGATGAAAATGCATCAGTTTACAACATGGTTTACTGATTATTTAAGCTCACTGTTGATACCTACTGTGCAGAAAAAAAGATTCCTTTCACAGTATCACTGCTCATTGATAATGCACCTGGTCACCCTAGAACTCTGGTGGAGATGTACAAGATTAATGTTGTTTTCATGCCTGCTAACACAGCATCCTTCCTGCAGTCCATGGATCAAGGAGTCATTCTGACTTTGAGGTCAAAGCATAGAGCTGTTGATTTTTGAGGATTGACAGTTCTCTTGAATTTATCTTGACTGTTCATTCTCTTCCTAGAGTGACATTCTTCTTTCTACCAGTCTTGTCTTTGTCTCTCTGCAGTTTTTCTACCCATTTCATTTTTGGTCCTGCATTCCGTTAGCTTCTAGAGTTGTGTTGTGATTCTTTGAAGGACTCAATGCTGTCCTTTCCTCTTATTTTCTTGAGAACTTAGAAAATTAAAATAGTAGAGATTTAATCCCCACCTCCCTCGTATTTTTCTTCTTTTCCTGTGGACTGTTTTCTTTTACCTTTGGGGAAAGGAGGCAGCATTATAATTACTTTGAACAGGGTATTGGTATTTTCTGGATTGTAATTTTTTTTCCTATGCTATGTTTTTCCACCAAGAAAGGGCTTTGTCAGCCCTCTGTTCACATCGCTCAGATCTTCCTGTTGTAGCACCTACTTAATAGAAATGTAGTCTGTACCTTGGTAGCTGGTAAGCTACTTGAGGGCTGTGAGACAGAAGAGTTTCTCATCCTTTCATTCCTGTGTGTAGCACCTAATAGGACTAGCTCAGTGTTCAGTAAATGTTTAATGAATGAATTATTTGGAAAATAAGCCTAAATATATGAGGCTTGATTGTTTGACCTTTAACATTTGCATCTTTAAAGTCACTTTTTGTTAAGTTTCCTCTTAATATGCAGAGTAGGCAGGTTTAAAAAAAATCTATTGAACTTGTTTCTGACCTAAAAATGTTCTGATTTGATACTGGTTTTCTTCTTTTCTGACAGACAGTTTGTCACAATTTATTGGTTATCCCTGCCCGAAGTCAGAGCTTTGACATCCTGCAAAGTGCCATCAGTAAGCATTTGGTAAATATACATAAATTTTTTGTTACACAAAAAGGCATAGAGATTCATTGGTTAAGATTGAGTTTGCCCTACCTGAGGAGACAGTGAGTGTCCAGAATTCTAAGCTTAATAATTTCGTGGCCTCTCATAGAGTGATGCTGTGAGTACTGAAAAATCTTAGTGTTCTTCCTGGCTATTACTAATTAATTCTGTGACCTTGGGAAAACCTTTTATTTTCCTGGGATCTTACTTTCTGCATCTGCAATGAAAGACCTTAAAATTGTACCTCAGGTCCTTTTGACTTAAATGGTTTAAATTAACACACGCCTGGTGTCACTCTATTGGGAATCCAACATCCAGACTTGGATCCAGTTTCCACTGAGAAGATTTGAGGTCTAAAGTAGGGATGTCACCTGTCGGCCTGGAGGCCTGCTCACTAGAAGCAGGGAGCTCAGCCATGAAACCGACTTAGTTTTGGCCAGTGGGTGTCTCTTTTCATTGGTATTAAATTCACATTAGGTATACCTGGAGTTTGCTTTTCATTTCCTTCAACATTTACACTTTGACCTTTGGCTTTTTAGTATAATAATGGATTATAATGGCAAGGGAGGGCTCCAGAAATTTATCTTCCAGGGACTCTGACTTGTTTGGATAATTTTATAGTCACATCCACATCCCCCTTTCTTTACTTCCCTTGAGTTGGAAGACTGCTGCTTTGAATTCCCAGTATTCTTTTCTCCCTGCTGTCGAACTTCCAATCCTTATACCTTGTCTCTCCAAAGACCCACACTTTTTCCTCCCTTCTACGCCAGAAATTTATGCCCTCCTTTGACTACGTTCACTATTCTAGTAAAAGATCAACATGCCAGTCAGTCTTGGCTACTTTTTTTCAGACAACTTGATGGAAAGGTTAAGACCTCAGAGCCTGCAGACTTTGTGATTACTCAGCAGTAGTTTGCAGGAGATTTAAACCATGCGTACACAGTTACAAGTTACAGTCCACCTTAATGACAGATTATACAGTAGAGTCCAGATGAGTTAACATACCTTGATGTCCCTTATATGAGTTTGGGGGAGTGAAGCAGTCAAGTGAAATCCAGGGCAGGTGTTTTCCTTAGTCATGTCTAAATGACTGGCTAAACCAAAGGGCAGGGGAAAGGATAATTGTAAAATGAACTCTGGTTTGTACATTTAATTACCTGAGATGGAGATGATACCAGTTAGAGTTTTCCAGTCTGAATAATCTAAAGATCATGTAAATGTGATGGTATCAAGATTTTCTTTGGATGCATGAAATAATCCTTTTAAATAATGGCATTTCTGGCCATCAATAGAAATTGTAATATCTAGAAAATTTTAGAAGACTGTCATGAAGGGGAGATTGTGGATTGAATCGGTATGTTTTCTTGAGTTTGCATATTTTCAGTCATTTACTGTAGCAATTAAATTCTCAAAGGAAAACAGGACCTTAAGGTGTGGTAGTTGGCATGGCATGTATTATGTATATACTAGTCTTCACTAGAAGTGACAGTTAACTCCAGTTAATGGTGTTTTGTTTTATCCTGGGGTGAGGGGCTGTTGTGAAGAGGTCATTAATCTCATTTTTCTCTGCCTAGGTTGGGCTGACTGTAATTCCAGACAGCACAGCTGGCTGTGTTTTGGGTGTTATGTGTAAGCTCCTGGATCATACGTGTGTACTTAGTGAGTCTCTCCTGCCGTTTCTGGCTTCCTGTTGCTACAGTCTTTTTTATTTTCTACTTACTTTAGAAAAAGGAGAAGCAGAACATCTAAGAAAAAGGTAATAGTTCTCATTTTTTCCTACCTGTTGGACTCCCCCAGTCAGTCAATCAGTCCAAAAAAGAGAGCTTTTCTAGAATCTAATTCTCTTACAGAGTTTGTATAAACCTAGCTAGCTTTTTCTTTGTTCTTTTATGACTCCCCTTTGTGTTGTGGCGAGCATTCCTAATTTTTGCTTTTTCCTTTAAGCTACAAATCTGAAAAGTTAGATGGCATTATAAAGTTTGAAAGTTTCCCTTATTAAAATTGCTATAGATCTGGCAAGAAGAAAAATTCTAGTTTTAGAAGGATGGGCTTATTAGTACAAGCCTTTTGTATTTTGTTTTCGGCTTCATTAGAACTAGCCATTGTGGGATTTTAAATTCTTGGATTTAAGGAAATTGTTCTAAGTTGCTAGTGTTCTTAATTAGTGCTTTTGCTCCTATATAATTTTTAGACTAAAGCTTCTAGTACAGTATGAAAGATTTCACTTTAATTTTCAAAAAGTATGCTCATATTCATGTTCATATTGGAATGCTGTTAAGAATTCATTGCAGGAGTTTTTAAAAATCTAACAGATGAGCAAATATAAGAAACTAAAATCATTCTATCACATTTTGACATTTGCCTTTCTAGTCTCTTCTGAACTTTTAAATATCATAGAAATATATCATACATATGATTGTATAAGATATTTAAATAGTTTAAAGAGTAAGTATTAACTGAACATCCACATCCATTTGCTGGACCTCCAGGTTCAGAAATGGAACCTCGTCAGCATGCACACTCTCCATTTCCCCTGCACAGATACATTTCTCTTCTCTACCCCCAGAGACCACTTTTCTGTTGATCACTTCTTGCCTTTCTATTTAAACTTTTTTTATGCATTTATAAATAATTTCATTTTGTTTTGCATATTTTAAGAATATGATATAAAGTGAATCATACTATATGTATTTTTTTTATTTATTGTCATCATCTGTGAGAGTTAACACATGTTGATTCAAAAATATATTTCATTCAGTTGTTTCTCTACACCAGAAATCAGCAAACTTCTTTCTGTAGAGTTAGGTGGTAAATATTTTAGGTTTTTTAAACCATAAAGTCTCTTGTCAGAACTACTCAGCACTACCCTGGTAGTGAGAAGGCAACATTAGATAATATGTGAATGAATGGGTGTGGCTATGTTCCAGTAAAATTTTACGTACAGATACAGGCTCTGAGCTCGAATGGCTGCGGTCTAGTACCCCCATTCTGTAGTTTCTTTTATTTTGAATGTACTATAACTTACCCATTTTACTGTCAATAGACATTTGGATTTTTTCCACTAAGTGTCTGTATTTAAAACTTTGTAGATTTCACTATTAATAATCCTTGTAAAATTTACACATAAGCATACATATGATGGTATTTTTCTTACCCATCAAACTTTAGGTCTGATAGGTCAAGAAAAGGCATCATAATTATTTAGCAAAGAACTTGTCAGGGTTCTAAAAATTTTATAGTAAGCACCCCCATTTATGAAATATATATATTGCTATTTGTCATTTCCTGCCACTTGAAATATATAGGAGCTCCTTTGTGAAACACTGGTGAGAAGTTTCAGAGATCTTCTCAGATAGAAGAACATCCTGCTTTGATTCAGTGTGGCTGGACTGAACAGAATACAGTGTATTTAATACACTTTGCCTGTTTAAAATTCTGTTTTAAAAGTGTTTTGTCTGGGTATTGGAAAGTTTGATATTACCAGAATCTTACGCATCTGTCACGATGACATTACTTAGTCACAAGGAAGTGTTGGCAGCCAGAGTCTCTGTTAAATATGATCACTAGTGCTTCGAGAATGTCCTGTTAAGCCTGGGAAAATGCTGGTTGTTAGGCTTCCTGAAACCCATAAAATCTAGGAGAGCAGCTAATTCTTCACTGCATTTGCTTGTTTAGCTCTGGTAAGACCCAGTTTTTATTAGCTTTGTGGGGTTTTACCAGAAAACACCATGTTTATTAGAAGGACATTTTTAGTTTTGGAAAGTATTGATAGGGCGGTTTTCCAGTATGTTTTGGTTCACTGTCTCGTTCCTGTCTCTGCTGTTGCAGGGACAAGCTGTGGGGGGTCTGTGTCTCCATGCTGGCTCTCCTGCCACGAGTCCTAAGGTTGATGCTGCAGAGCCTGCGGGTGAACAGAGCTGGGCCTGAGGAGCTGCCTGTTGTGGGCCAGCTGCTTCGCCTGCTGCTTCAGCATGCACCCCTCAGGACTCATATGTTGACCAATGCCATCTTGGTGCAGCAGATCATCAAGAATATCACAGTAAGAAAAGAAGCTTGGGGAACAAGGGCTTTGTACTGTTCGTACTAGATTCATGGGCATGGCGGGTGCTCCTGGGAGGCCACGGTTCCTGTGTGTTGATTGACTCTTGGGATTAAGCCCAGTGTGGTGATACCTTCTGGCTTCCCCTGCTGTCTAGTCCCTGACTGTCACATAACCAGGGGGGTGTCTTTGATCCCAGAATCAGTAATGAAAGCCTTCAAATACTCAAATGAATTAAGATGGCAGGCGGCTTAGTTGGAAAATGTACAGGCATCAGAGTCACTGCTGCCTGGATTGTGATGCAGATTATACTGATTATGATAGTTGGTGGGGTTTTTCTTTTTTACCTCTGAGCTTGTTTTCCTAGCTGTAAAAATGGGAATAATAGCAGCTACATTGGGTTTTGGTGACCATTAAATGAGATCATCCAAGTAGTTTATACCGCATCTGTATCACATTAAGTACCCAACAAATATTAGCTGTCATTAAGGATATTTCGGGGGAGGGGACAGCGCAAGTAGTAGAGAGCGTGCTTAGCATGCACAAGGTCCTGGGTTCAATCTCCAGTACCTCTATTAAAATAAATAAATTAATTAAACCTAATTACCCCTTCCCCCCAACAAAAACTATATTTAAAAAAAAGGGTATTTAGCAGGAATAAACTACAGGCCTATTTCTAGTCATTTAGTTCACTTGAAGAGAAGGATGTTGGAATTGCAGGCTTCATCTTTGTCTAATGGTTGGTTCTGTATTTACCTGGGGCAGGCAGCTCTTGTCTAGGGTTCCTTTTGTGTTTTTGGTTTGGGAGTTAAAGAGGTTTTTGGTATAGGTATTTGGGGGGGTCAGTTATTGATCGCTATTATGTAATAATACTTCAAAGAGTTTATACATGTATATAACACAGGTGTGCGTTCTGAATTTTCTTAGTAATGGAAGAAGATGCAGAAAATTCAGAAATAGTAGAAAGGAAGAAAAGTAAAGGATTTGGATTATTCTGAGGTTGGAGAACCAGCCCATCTCTATAAGGAAGAGAATGACAAACTATCTGTTGGCCCTGTAAAATTATTTTAATAGTTGATGTTAGTGCAAAGATCATGAGATGCTAGAATGCCAAGAGGAGGAAGTCCAGTATGTCGGGGTGGTTAAATGGTGAGATTTCATCAGTCCCTAGCCAGAGTAGGAGGGAAGAGCCCAACAAGAAACCAGTAGCACTTGTACTTGAGGACGTAACTAGGAATTTTGACTACCTGTGGTAATGCCCAGTTAATAGGTTCCCTTTTTCAGTGAGATTTTCTGTGGTAATTTATACATGATGATACTTTGGCAGGGACTTAGATCTTGTTTGGGTGTGAAAACTGTCAGGGAGCAGTTTTGGTACAACTCTCATTACTCTTGTGTTTCTCTGCAGACACTGAAGAGTGGAGGTGTGCAGGAGCAGTGGCTCACAGACTTACATTATTGCTTCAACATGTACATCACTGGGCATCCTCAGGGGCCCAGTGCGTTGAGTACAGTGTATTGAAAAGGCACCATGCACCTCCTGTTTGAAATTGTTTATTCACATCTAATTTTGAAAAGAGACTGATGTAATTAAATGTTTGTCATTAAAGCTGAACTTTTAAAGAAGTTGTTTATGAACTTTCCTTTGCACTGAAATAGGAAAAGTTCCTTCTGATGCACAGGCTGGCTTCCTGGACTAGCATGT
This sequence comes from Camelus ferus, assembly GCF_009834535.1. NCBI lineage: Eukaryota > Metazoa > Chordata > Mammalia > Artiodactyla > Camelidae > Camelus > Camelus ferus. The sequence continues at coordinate 47,678,553 of NC_045699.1, read as the reverse complement.
GGTATGTGGCTATAAGTGGTTACAAGTGGTAGGGTATTGTGTATTTCATAGCAAGATACATACAAAATACAGAGTGATAATACGGTACCTTCTGTTACTAAGGAATTAGCTGAATCTTTGCAGTCTCTTCCAGGCGAACCTTTCTTTGTGTTCTCAGCTCCAGGCTAGTTTGGGGTTTTGTTTGGGAGTGGCTGTCCTTATCCGTCACAACATGCAGCTTCTCACTATGGAGTTCTGTTGTTTGCAGAGGATTTCTAGCCCTCTGTGCAGTGGCAAGATTTCAAGACAGTGCTATAGTTTAGTTTTGTATTTTCCTACACCTAAATCAATGCTTGGTCTGATCTAGATAATGCTTACAAAATTAGTTTCTACTAATGATCCATTATAACAACGGTTTTTAATTTCTATTATGATCATTTTCATAATAATGAAGTAATTTAACTGGCCAACTGTAAAAAAAAAAAAAAATCCAGGTAATTAACACTACTGCTTCCTACCTCTTACTGTCAGGACAGGGGTGGCTTAAAATCTTAAAATGGAAGCAGTCCTAGAAACATTTGTGAGCCTAATATGTCACTGTTTCTTCCTACTGTCTATATTCCTAGTAGCTTTGCCCTTAAAATATGTGAAAAAGCCCACAATCACTGCATTTTATTTAAACCAGGTGTTCTTAGAGACCTAGAATGCATATTTAGTAGTTTCCCCTGCCAAAGGAATGGCATTTTGACAAGGTTGCTCACCTCTGCAGGTCAGGCAGAAAATACAAGTGCAATGTTAAGGCCCGAACTGGCACCTTTTGCATGAACGATCTGCTCTGTGAACCTGCCGGATGGATTCCACGGTGCTGATACTGCTGCTGGTGCTCGGCAGTAGGAACGCCATGCACAGAGGACGTGGCAGCATCCTGTGGCCTTCAGAGGCTGACACAGGGACTGTAAATGTAAGCAGTCAACAGAGTGTACCTGTTAACAGTCTTACAAAATTTCTAAGACACTGGGTCATGATTCTGGTCTAAAAATTAAAACTGATACTGTTGTAATAACAGGATGTGGTATCTGCAATGAAGTTCCTTGCATTAGGTCCCAGAAAAGTAGTGAAATGCAGGCAGCTGCTGTAGGACAGCCTCCTCCCCATCTCATTAGTTCTTCCCTGGAGCCAACAAACCAAGCTTGCAGCAGCTGGCGGGCAGAAATCCCACCCCAGCAGCCCCTTTAGTGCTCATATTCTGAGTTTGACTTAGACTGTACTATTGATTAGGAATTCCCTCTCCAGCCGTACTGACCAGCATGGAGGCAGCCAGCTAAGCAGTTTTGC